>NC_053497.1:165345023-165645023 GCF_905171775.1 Rana temporaria
TAGTTACCCTTTACCAATGACTCTCACTCACTGGTGCTTAAATTCTATCCCCAGAGCAGGAATATCCCTGCACAGGTTGGGATTTTAGAGTGAAACCATTATATTTTTCTACCCCGTGATTTTAGGATTTTCAATGATTTTGTTTGGTGGAACCGTTATTCTTAGAGGAAATATTTATTCCGGCCTTCAATATTTCATGGTCTGTGCTGTACATAAATATTATTATGAACCTGCAGCCCAAAAAACTCTACTTTTCTGTTTTTGACCTTAGCACAATGGCTCCTGCTAGCACAAGAACCTTATGAACAAATAGAAAAAAAGCTATTACACAATTTCTACAAGCGTTGAGCAGAAGACTTATTTTCCATTCAACCCCTGCAAGTTATGGAGATTGACATTTAAGCAACATTCTAATAAAATGTATGTTATAGATATATTTTTAATATAGAATATCAATAGATACTCTCTAGCAATTAAAATATGTATGTTTCATTTAAAAATACAGCAATATTTATTGTTATAAGCCAACAAATTATCCAGAATCTTACTGAGTAATCTTATTGAGTCATATGCAAATTTGTTTCTCTGATTGGCCCAGCAGGAAAGGGGGCGGGAACTAATAGCCAAGCTCTTGAAAGCAAAGTGCTACCTGCATATCTCCTAAACTCACAAGTCAGCGGCAAACAGAGTCAGATTTAAAGACAAGGCAAACTTTGTGAAGTATTTTTCATTTTTAATTCATTTCATGTTACCATTGCTTTATGTCTTCTTCGGCATTTTTTGTAAATATTTTATTGCATTGTTTTTAATGTTTTTCTGTTCTTTTATTCAAATGAAATGAAAAAAAAATTAAGCTGAATCTTAGAATGATTTAATCAATAAAAAAATATCATCTTGCCTCTTTGAAGAAAGGTACCATTTGTAAACTCTGTGGCATTCCTCTCTGGGTGTGGCTGCAAGCACTACAAATCTTCTTTTAGGTGAGAACGACAAATTCAGGTGCTGCGAAAACCGTTTGTTTCTATTAAATCAGGTGGTGGTGGCTTTAGTGTGGATGTAAAGGGGTTAATGGTGTAGTTACCCTTTACCAATGACTCTCACTCACTGGTGCTTAAATTCTATCCCCAGAGCAGGAATATCCCTGCACAGGTTGGGATTTTAGAGTGAAACCATTATATTTTTCTACCCCGTGATTTTAGGATTTTCAATGATTTTGTTTGGTGGAACAGTTATTCTTAGAGGAAATATTTATTCCGGCCTTCAATATTTCATGGTCTGTGCTGTACATAAATATTATTATGAACCTGCAGCCCAAAAAAACTCTACTTTTCTGTTTTTGACCTTAGCACAATGGCTCCTGCTAGCACAAGAACCTTATGAACAAATAGAAAAAAAGCTATTACACAATTTCTACAAGCGTTGAGCAGAAGACTTATTTTCCATTCAACCCCTGCAAGTTATGGAGATTGACATTTAAGCAACATTCTAATAAAATGTATGTTATAGATATATTTTTAATATAGAATATCAATAGATACTCTCTAGCAATTAAAATATGTATGTTTCATTTAAAAATACAGCAATATTTATTGTTATAAGCCAACAAATTATCCAGAATCTTACTGAGTAATCTTATTGAGTCATATGCAAATTTGTTTCTCTGATTGGCCCAGCAGGAAAGGGGGCGGGAACTAATAGCCAAGCTCTTGAAAGCAAAGTGCTACCTGCATATCTCCTAAACTCACAAGTCAGCGGCAAACAGAGTCAGATTTAAAGACAAGGCAAACTTTGTGAAGTATTTTTCATTTTTAATTCATTTCATGTTACCATTGCTTTATGTCTTCTTCGGCATTTTTTGTAAATATTTTATTGCATTGTTTTTAATGTTTTTCTGTTCTTTTATTCAAATGAAATTAAAAAAAATTAAGCTGAATCTTAGAATGATTTAATCAATAAAAAAATATCATCTTGCCTCTTTGAAGAAAGGTACCATTTGTAAACTCTGTGGCATTCCTCTCTGGGTGTGGCTGCAAGCACTACAAATCTTCTTTTAGGTGAGAACGACAAATTCAGGTGCTGCGAAAACCGTTTGTTTCTATTAAATCAGGTGGTGGTGGCTTTAGTGTGTATGTAAAGGGGTTAATGGTGTAGTTACCCTTTACCAATGACTCTCACTCACTGGTGCTTAAATTCTATCCCCAGAGCAGGAATATCCCTGCACAGGTTGGGATTTTAGAGTGAAACCATTATATTTTTCTACCCCGTGATTTTAGGATTTTCAATGATTTTGTTTGGTGGAACCGTTATTCTTAGAGGAAATATTTATTCCGGCCTTCAATATTTCATGGTCTGTGCTGTACATAAATATTATTATGAACCTGCAGCCCAAAAAACTCGACTTTTCTGTTTTTGACCTTAGCACAATGGCTCCTGCTAGCACAAGAACCTTATGAACAAATAGAAAAAAAGCTATTACACAATTTCTACAAGCGTTGAGCAGAAGACTTATTTTCCATTCAACCCCTGCAAGTTATGGAGATTGACATTTAAGCAACATTCTAATAAAATGTATGTTATAGATATATTTTTAATATAGAATATCAATAGATACTCTCTAGCAATTAAAATATGTATGTTTCATTTAAAAATACAGCAATATTTATTGTTATAAGCCAACAAATTATCCAGAATCTTACTGAGTAATCTTATTGAGTCATATGCAAATTTGTTTCTCTGATTGGCCCAGCAGGAAAGGTGGCGGGAACTAATAGCCAAGCTCTTGAAAGCAAAGTGCTACCTGCATATCTCCTAAACTCACAAGTCAGCGGCAAACAGAGTCAGATTTAAAGACAAGGCAAACTTTGTGAAGTATTTTTCATTTTTAATTCATTTCATGTTACCATTGCTTTATGTCTTCTTCGGCATTTTTTGTAAATATTTTATTGCATTGTTTTTAATGTTTTTCTGTTCTTTTATTCAAATGAAATTAAAAAAAATTAAGCTGAATCTTAGAATGATTTATTCAATAAAAAAATATCATCTTGCCTCTTTGAAGAAAGGTACCATTTGTAAACTCTGTGGCATTCCTCTCTGGGTGTGGCTGCAAGCACTACAAATCTTCTTTTAGGTGAGAACGACAAATTCAGGTGCTGCGAAAACCGTTTGTTTCTATTAAATCAGGTGGTGGTGGCTTTAGTGTGTATGTAAAGGGGTTAATGGTGTAGTTACCCTTTACCAATGACTCTCACTCACTGGTGCTTAAATTCTTTCCCCAGAGCAGGAATATCCCTGCACAGGTTGGGATTTTAGAGTGAAACCATTATATTTTTCTACCCCGTGATTTTAGGATTTTCAATGATTTTGTTTGGTGGAACCGTTATTCTTAGAGGAAATATTTATTCCGGCCTTCAATATTTCATGGTCTGTGCTGTACATAAATATTATTATGAACCTGCAGCCCAAAAAACTCTACTTTTCTGTTTTTGACCTTAGCACAATGGCTCCTGCTAGCACAAGAACCTTATGAACAAATAGAAAAAAAGCTATTACACAATTTCTACAAGCGTTGAGCAGAAGACTTATTTTCCATTCAACCCCTGCAAGTTATGGAGATTGACATTTAAGCAACATTCTAATAAAATGTATGTTATAGATATATTTTTAATATAGAATATCAATAGATACTCTCTAGCAATTAAAATATGTATGTTTCATTTAAAAATACAGCAATATTTATTGTTATAAGCCAACAAATTATCCAGAATCTTACTGAGTAATCTTATTGAGTCATATGCAAATTTGTTTCTCTGATTGGCCCAGCAGGAAAGGTGGCGGGAACTAATAGCCAAGCTCTTGAAAGCAAAGTGCTACCTGCATATCTCCTAAACTCACAAGTCAGCGGCAAACAGAGTCAGATTTAAAGACAAGGCAAACTTTGTGAAGTATTTTTCATTTTTAATTCATTTCATGTTACCATTGCTTTATGTCTTCTTCGGCATTTTTTGTAAATATTTTATTGCATTGTTTTTAATGTTTTTCTGTTCTTTTATTCAAATGAAATTAAAAAAAATTAAGCTGAATCTTAGAATGATTTAATCAATAAAAAAATATCATCTTGCCTCTTTGAAGAAAGGTACCATTTGTAAACTCTGTGGCATTCCTCTCTGGGTGTGGCTGCAAGCACTACAAATCTTCTTTTAGGTGAGAACGACAAATTCAGGTGCTGCGAAAACCGTTTGTTTCTATTAAATCAGGTGGTGGTGGCTTTAGTGTGTATGTAAAGGGGTTAATGGTGTAGTTACCCTTTACCAATGACTCTCACTCACTGGTGCTTAAATTCTATCCCCAGAGCAGGAATATCCCTGCACAGGTTGGGATTTTAGAGTGAAACCATTATATTTTTCTACCCCGTGATTTTAGGATTTTCAATGATTTTGTTTGGTGGAACCGTTATTCTTAGAGGAAATATTTATTCCGGCCTTCAATATTTCATGGTCTGTGCTGTACATAAATATTATTATGAACCTGCAGCCCAAAAAACTCTACTTTTCTGTTTTTGACCTTAGCACAATGGCTCCTGCTAGCACAAGAACCTTATGAACAAATAGAAAAAAAGCTATTACACAATTTCTACAAGCGTTGAGCAGAAGACTTATTTTCCATTCAACCCCTGCAAGTTATGGAGATTGACATTTAAGCAACATTCTAATAAAATGTATGTTATAGATATATTTTTAATATAGAATATCAATAGATACTCTCTAGCAATTAAAATATGTATGTTTCATTTAAAAATACAGCAATATTTATTGTTATAAGCCAACAAATTATCCAGAATCTTACTGAGTAATCTTATTGAGTCATATGCAAATTTGTTTCTCTGATTGGCCCAGCAGGAAAGGGGGCGGGAACTAATAGCCAAGCTCTTGAAAGCAAAGTGCTACCTGCATATCTCCTAAACTCACAAGTCAGCGGCAAACAGAGTCAGATTTAAAGACAAGGCAAACTTTGTGAAGTATTTTTCATTTTTAATTCATTTCATGTTACCATTGCTTTATGTCTTCTTCGGCATTTTTTGTAAATATTTTATTGCATTGTTTTTAATGTTTTTCTGTTCTTTTATTCAAATGAAATTAAAAAAAATTAAGCTGAATCTTAGAATGATTTATTCAATAAAAAAATATCATCTTGCCTCTTTGAAGAAAGGTACCATTTGTAAACTCTGTGGCATTCCTCTCTGGGTGTGGCTGCAAGCACTACAAATCTTCTTTTAGGTGAGAACGACAAATTCAGGTGCTGCGAAAACCGTTTGTTTCTATTAAATCAGGTGGTGGTGGCTTTAGTGTGTATGTAAAGGGGTTAATGGTGTAGTTACCCTTTACCAATGACTCTCACTCACTGGTGCTTAAATTCTATCCCCAGAGCAGGAATATCCCTGCACAGGTTGGGATTTTAGAGTGAAACCATTATATTTTTCTACCCCGTGATTTTAGGATTTTCAATGATTTTGTTTGGTGGAACCGTTATTCTTAGAGGAAATATTTATTCCGGCCTTCAATATTTCATGGTCTGTGCTGTACATAAATATTATTATGAACCTGCAGCCCAAAAAACTCTACTTTTCTGTTTTTGACCTTAGCACAATGGCTCCTGCTAGCACAAGAACCTTATGAACAAATAGAAAAAAAGCTATTACACAATTTCTACAAGCGTTGAGCAGAAGACTTATTTTCCATTCAACCCCTGCAAGTTATGGAGATTGACATTTAAGCAACATTCTAATAAAATGTATGTTATAGATATATTTTTAATATAGAATATCAATAGATACTCTCTAGCAATTAAAATATGTATGTTTCATTTAAAAATACAGCAATATTTATTGTTATAAGCCAACAAATTATCCAGAATCTTACTGAGTAATCTTATTGAGTCATATGCAAATTTGTTTCTCTGATTGGCCCAGCAGGAAAGGTGGCGGGAACTAATAGCCAAGCTCTTGAAAGCAAAGTGCTACCTGCATATCTCCTAAACTCACAAGTCAGCGGCAAACAGAGTCAGATTTAAAGACAAGGCAAACTTTGTGAAGTATTTTTCATTTTTAATTCATTTCATGTTACCATTGCTTTATGTCTTCTTCGGCATTTTTTGTAAATATTTTATTGCATTGTTTTTAATGTTTTTCTGTTCTTTTATTCAAATGAAATTAAAAAAAATTAAGCTGAATCTTAGAATGATTTATTCAATAAAAAAATATCATCTTGCCTCTTTGAAGAAAGGTACCATTTGTAAACTCTGTGGCATTCCTCTCTGGGTGTGGCTGCAAGCACTACAAATCTTCTTTTAGGTGAGAACGACAAATTCAGGTGCTGCGAAAACCGTTTGTTTCTATTAAATCAGGTGGTGGTGGCTTTAGTGTGTATGTAAAGGGGTTAATGGTGTAGTTACCCTTTACCAATGACTCTCACTCACTGGTGCTTAAATTCTATCCCCAGAGCAGGAATATCCCTGCACAGGTTGGGATTTTAGAGTGAAACCATTATATTTTTCTACCCCGTGATTTTAGGATTTTCAATGATTTTGTTTGGTGGAACCGTTATTCTTAGAGGAAATATTTATTCCGGCCTTCAATATTTCATGGTCTGTGCTGTACATAAATATTATTATGAACCTGCAGCCCAAAAAACTCTACTTTTCTGTTTTTGACCTTAGCACAATGGCTCCTGCTAGCACAAGAACCTTATGAACAAATAGAAAAAAAGCTATTACACAATTTCTACAAGCGTTGAGCAGAAGACTTATTTTCCATTCAACCCCTGCAAGTTATGGAGATTGACATTTAAGCAACATTCTAATAAAATGTATGTTATAGATATATTTTTAATATAGAATATCAATAGATACTCTCTAGCAATTAAAATATGTATGTTTCATTTAAAAATACAGCAATATTTATTGTTATAAGCCAACAAATTATCCAGAATCTTACTGAGTAATCTTATTGAGTCATATGCAAATTTGTTTCTCTGATTGGCAATATTTAAGTTTATTTTGCAAAGCAAATATACAAAAATCAAATACTTTTGACAGGGTACATTCTCTGTACTGCGACGCAGCGCATAAATACACTACATATCAATACAGTTGCAAGCATACAATTAAATTACATTCATTCAACCCATCCTGCGGTATGATGCCTGATGTGTTGCGCAGAGTTGTGAAACCCCGAAACATCACATCGTGCATGACGCCGCATTACCCTGAAAACAGTAGTTCAAAAAAAAAACGTGTCAAGAAATGTCAATGTCAGGGGGAAGGGGAAATCTTCAGACGTCCTCTTCCTCCTTAAAGTCCAACAAGGTATAGTCTCTCAGCAGACTGAGGGTCAGTCTGCAACAGTCCTCAATGGACATCCTCTGCCGGTGGTGTACGCGGCGGTTCCTGGCGTACCATAAAGCGTCTTTAAAGCAACACAGCACCCGCCAGGCACTGTCAATGTCCTCCTGTGAATGAGTTCCACAGAAGAGTCCGTTTAACACACCAAAGTGTGTAATAGCAGTCTGTGGTACAAAGTCTTTAAGTTCAGGTTCCAAGGCCGTCAACAGGCCCTGTGCAAAGGGGCACTCCCAGAAAACATGATAAGAAGTTTCCTCCTGGATGATGCAAAAGGGGCAGTGCCTGTATCTGCACAGGTTTCTGGCATGCAAGAATGTCCTGAGTAGCAATCCCCCTTGGATTGCCATCCATGCCTGATCTTTGTGCCTGTTGATGAGTCTCTTTGAAGAAACATTCCTCCAAACCACTTTGCAAGTGGCTGAAGGGAGGCCTGGAATCGACTCCAAGATGTCCGATGCTCTGATCAACTTGTAGATAGTTTTTGGCTTCCACAAGTCGGGCTTAACTCCATGCAGTCCCAGCTCCTTGATGAACTTGAAAGTATCCAAGTAATACCATGGAGCATCCCAGTTGTAGGGGATGGAACTGTCCCATTTGTCCCATCCAAGAGACTTCCAAAGAGGCAGGAGGAAAAAACGGGACATGGAGTTACCGCCAGAGTCCACAGTTCTGTCCACCAAAGTCCTGCGGATGCAGTTACAGGCAAAGAACACCCTCAGTAATGTGGCGATGTCGGGCACGCCCTTACCGCCCTTGAGAGGTTCCTTGAACATAACAGTCCGCTTTACTCTGTCCATTTTGGAGCCCCAGATGAAGTGAAACACCGCCCTGGTGATGGCCTTGCAGGTGTTGTCCCGGGGGGGCCAGGCCTGGGCGAGGTACTGCAACACAGGGAGAATCTCGCTGCGGAGTACCAGTGTTTTCCCTTCGATGGTAAGTACTCTGTTGCTCCAAAGTCCAAACTTCTGTCTCATCTTAGCCAGTCTTTCCTCCCAGGACTTCAGGGCTGCGCCCTCCGCTCCAAACCAGACTCCAAGAATTTTGATGAAATCCGCTTTGAGGCTGAACGGGATGGGTGCAGAAGAAGGCAGGAACCACTTTCCGAAGAGCATGACTTCCGACTTCCCGCAGTTGACCTTTGCCCCCGAAGCTTGGCCGAAGTCCTCGCACGTCTGGACGAGTGTGTCGATGGAGCGCTGGTCGGCACAGAACACCGTCACGTCATCCATGTAGAGCGAGCACTTGACCTCCCGTCTTTCCGGTCCTGGTGCGGTAATCCCTCTGATCTCTGGGTTCCGTCTGATGCTTTGGGCGAATAGCTCTATACAGCAAACAAAAAGCAGAGGTGAGAGAGGGCAGCCTTGTCTGACCCCCGAGAGAACCTCGAAGGGGTCAGTTTTCCAACCATTTACCAGCACCAAACTACAAATGTCTTTATACATTACATTCACATACGAACAAAACAGTTCCCCAAGACCAAGCCTGCGCAGGGTTCTGCACATGAACTCATGGGAGACACGGTCAAAGGCCTTCTCCTGGTCAAGACTGACCAGGGCCGCATGCACACGGCGGTCCTGGATGTACTGGACCGTGTCCCTGACAAGCGCGAGGCTGTCTGCAATCCTTCTGCCAGGAATGCCACAAGTTTGATCCGGGTGGATGATCTGTCCGATGACAGATTTCAGCCTGTTGGCCAAAACCTTGGCGAGGATTTTGTAGTCCACGTTCAAAAGAGAGATCGGACGCCAATGTTTCAGGTCCGATCTCTCCCCTTTGCGCTTATACAAAATCGTGATCATCCCCTCTCTCAGTGAAGGAGGCATTCTACCCTCCACCACCATCTCCTCGTACAGCTCGAGCAGGTCCGGGCCCACGAGGTCCCACAGGGCTACATAGAGCTCAACTGGGAGGCCATCGCAGCCCGGGGTCCTGCCCCGCCTAAAGGATTTAGCGGCAGAGTGCAGCTCCTCCAACACCAGGGGGGCGTTGACGGTCGATGAACCTGCAGGATCAATTTGGTTAGTGATACCTGACAGGAACCTGTCGGCTGCCTCCGAGTCCGTTTCTTTCGGGGAGTAGAGGTTGGTGTAGTAGTCTTCAACTACTTGCATTACAGCCTCCTTCCCCTTCTGGAGAGTTCCGGTCTCGTCACGCAGTTCAGACAAGGGAGTGTGTCCTGAATGGAGTTTCCTGAAAAAGAAAGAGTTACACTTCTCACCTTTCTCAAGATTCTCCACCTTGGCACGGAAGACAATGTGCCTGGATTCTTCCTCAAAGTACCCTTTCAGGTTCTTCTTGGTGTCCTCCAGGTCCTGACTAACGTCCCAGCCGCAGTGGTGAAGGTCCTGCAGGGACTGCAACTCACGTTGCAGTCTCCTGAGTTCCTTCTTCCTTGCACACACTTGCTGTCGTCCCCTTGCCTGAAAGAAGCTGCGCAGCTTAACTTTCACAACCTCCCACCAATCACTTACCTTTCCGAAGAATCTCTTTTCCTCCGTCCAAGAGGCATAGGCCTCCCGGAGTTCCCCCATCAATTCCTCATTTTCCAGCAGGGTGGTATTCAGCTTCCAGGAACCTGGTCCGTGAGCAAAGCTCTCGCCCAGTTCACCCCGAAAGTGAATGGCCCTGTGGTCAGAGAAAAAGCAGGGGATCATGGAGAACTCACGATGCTTGACTGCTCTTGAAGTGAGCACGAAGTCAATCCTGGAACGCACAGATCCATCGGGTCGGCACCATGAATAATTCACGGTACCTTGCCCTATGGATCCCACGGCGTCCCGCAAGGATGCCTCCGAGATCATCTCCATGAGCAGTTTTGAAGTAACATCAAGTTTTGCGTATATGCTAGAACTGCGGCCATCCTCCTCTATCGGACAGTTAAAATCACCGCCGATCACTACTGCTCTGGTGGTGACAAGTTGCATCCGCAGGGTCTGGAAAAGTTCCAGGCGCGCATTCGTTTCTGGGGGGGCGTACACATTGATGAGCCTAATTGGCTCTCCCGCCCACGAGCCGTCTATGACCAAAAGACGGCCACAGACAAGCTCATGGATGGAGTCAACCGTGAAGCGTCCCCCCCTGATAAGAATGGCTACCCCTGCATTCCTGCAATTGCCACCCCCGGACCAGTAGGAGGGACCGAGGGTCCACTGAGAGGTCAGATGACTGTACCTTCTCAGAGGAGGAAGACCGCACTCCTGGAGCATGTAAACATCACTCTGATGAGTTGAAAGAAAAGTCAGCGCCGTTCGCATTCTAGAGGTATCCTTGATACTCCTCACATTAATGGAAAAGATTGAGATCTCAGCCATAATGAAAAAGGGGTATGAGGTCTAGTTAGCAAGGGGCCGAACTTACCTCCCCGAAGGGGGCGGGTGGCTCCTCCATCTCCACAGCTGCCTGTTCTGGGTTCTGGGTTAGGCCCAGTTCCTCCAGGACTTCCTCAACTGTCTCACTGAAGTTGGCGGTGGGGATAGGCACATAGTCGGCCATATTCTCCTCCTCAACTTTCTCACTGAAGTTGGCGGTGGGGATAGGCACATAGTCGGCCATAATCTCCTCCTCGCCTTCCTCACCTGCAGACTCCAGGTCCTCCACTACTTGCCCTGGTCCAGCGCTTTCGTGCTGGACCCCGTTGGGCCGTTTGGTGGAGGTGGCGGGTTGTTCTGCCAATGGGCTCACAGTCTTCCGTTTCCGGGTTCCTGTTTGGCCACTGGCTGGGGTGGAAGGGGGGAGGGCTGGGAAGTCCTCCATGGAGGACAGGTCTGGGGTGGGCGGTGGGGCAGGAAGGGTCTCCTCTGAGCCAGAGGGGGTGGGTGGGGGTGTGCCAGAGGGGACAGAGGAGGGGAGGGGGACAGGGTCAGGGACGGGGACAGGGGCAGGGACGTGGACAGGGGCAGGGGCTGGGGCAGGGGTAGGGGTATACTTACCTGTGGCCTTCCGAGGCTCTTTTGGTTTGCTTTCGGTCGGCTTCTTCCCAGAGCTGGAGGCTGGTTTACCCTGGATCAGGGCTCCAGCATAGGTCCGGGTCCTTTGGGGGCAGTGCCTGAAGGTGTGCTCTGGCAATCCGCAGAGGTTGCAGGCTTTGGGCCTAGGACAGTCCTTGGTCTCGTGGCCTGTAACCCGACAGATCTTGCAAGCAAGTTCTGTACACTCCTTTCCCATGTGTCCGGGACGGCCACATCTGTTGCAGTTGTAGGGTATCCCAGAGTAGAAAAGGTGTCCTGCAGATGATCCTAGCGAGAAGCACGCCTGTAGGTGCTGTAAGTCCCCCGAACGGTCTTTCCTGAGCTTGCATAGCACAGACCACTTCCCAATCCAGAAGCCGTTGACATCAAGGATTCGGACTGGGTCCTTTACCACGGTGCAAAACCTCTGTAGGTAGGTGGTTATGTCTCTGCTTTGGGTATGGGGATTCCGCATGGCAACCGTCACCCACTTCTCGTCCTGTGTTATAGGGCAGTTCGCAACGAACTTCCGAAAAGGGGATTCAGGGCCACTGGTCTTTACCATCTCCCAGTATCGTCTGCAGACTTGGAACGACCCAAAAGTGATGTAGAAGATCCCTCTTGCGAAGGACTGCACCGAAAGCGTCTCCGCTTTGCTGAAGCCCTGCTCCAGAATCATCTTCTTGCCGAAGATCTCCGAGGTCATGTCAGGGACTCTTCCGTTCACCTCTTTCAGCTGCAGCACGACCGTCTGCTTCATCCAGGGCTCCAAGGTTGGCAACCCGTCTGCAGGCAGTTTCGGCTTCGCTGGTCTCGGTTGGCTGGCGCCGGCCGGGATGGAGGTGGAGGTTGAGGCAGAGACATTCTCGGGGGCCTCGGAGGAAGTGGCTGGGGCAGGGTTCTTCGTCATCATCTCTTCGGTCTCCTTCGTCTCATCGGTCACTTTTTCAGTCTTCTTCTGGCTTTTCCCCATCTTCGAGAAGTCTGGAAGTCGCTTCGGGAGTTCTTCGGCGGCTTCCTTCCTTGTTCCTCGACGTCTTCGCTCTTAGCCTTTACAAAGGCTCTCGCATCTACTTCCCGAAGGTAGTAATGCGGAACTCTTCATCTCTTCAAGATTTTTGCGTTTTGAAGAGAAACCAGAGTATCTCTGATTGGCCCAGCAGGAAAGGGGGCGGGAACTAATAGCCAAGCTCTTGAAAGCAAAGTGCTACCTGCATATCTCCTAAACTCACAAGTCAGCGGCAAACAGAGTCAGATTTAAAGACAAGGCAAACTTTGTGAAGTATTTTTCATTTTTAATTCATTTCATGTTACCATTGCTTTATGTCTTCTTCGGCATTTTTTGTAAATATTTTATTGCATTGTTTTTAATGTTTTTCTGTTCTTTTATTCAAATGAAATTAAAAAAAATTAAGCTGAATCTTAGAATGATTTAATCAATAAAAAAATATCATCTTGCCTCTTTGAAGAAAGGTACCATTTGTAAACTCTGTGGCATTCCTCTCTGGGTGTGGCTGCAAGCACTACAAATCTTCTTTTAGGTGAGAACGACAAATTCAGGTGCTGCGAAAACCGTTTGTTTCTATTAAATCAGGTGGTGGTGGCTTTAGTGTGTATGTAAAGGGGTTAATGGTGTAGTTACCCTTTACCAATGACTCTCACTCACTGGTGCTTAAATTCTTTCCCCAGAGCAGGAATATCCCTGCACAGGTTGGGATTTTAGAGTGAAACCATTATATTTTTCTACCCCGTGATTTTAGGATTTTCAATGATTTTGTTTGGTGGAACCGTTATTCTTAGAGGAAATATTTATTCCGGCCTTCAATATTTCATGGTCTGTGCTGTACATAAATATTATTATGAACCTGCAGCCCAAAAAACTCTACTTTTCTGTTTTTGACCTTCTCACAATGGCTCCTGCTAGCACAAGAACCTTATGAACAAATAGAAAAAAAGCTATTACACAATTTCTACAAGCGTTGAGCAGAAGACTTATTTTCCATTCAACCCCTGCAAGTTATGGAGATTGACATTTAAGCAACATTCTAATAAAATGTATGTTATAGATATATTTTTAATATAGAATATCAATAGATACTCTCTAGCAATTCAAATATGTATGTTTCATTTAAAAATACAGCAATATTTATTGTTATAAGCCAACAAATTATCCAGAATCTTACTGAGTAATCTTATTGAGTCATATGCAAATTTGTTTCTCTGATTGGCCCAGCAGGAAAGGTGGCGGGAACTAATAGCCAAGCTCTTGAAAGCAAAGTGCTACCTGCATATCTCCTAAACTCACAAGTCAGCGGCAAACAGAGTCAGATTTAAAGACAAGGCAAACTTTGTGAAGTATTTTTCATTTTTAATTCATTTCATGTTACCATTGCTTTATGTCTTCTTCGGCATTTTTTGTAAATATTTTATTGCATTGTTTTTAATGTTTTTCTGTTCTTTTATTCAAATGAAATTAAAAAAAATTAAGCTGAATCTTAGAATGATTTAATCAATAAAAAAATATCATCTTGCCTCTTTGAAGAAAGGTACCATTTGTAAACTCTGTGGCATTCCTCTCTGGGTGTGGCTGCAAGCACTACAAATCTTCTTTTAGGTGAGAACGACAAATTCAGGTGCTGCGAAAACCGTTTGTTTCTATTAAATCAGGTGGTGGTGGCTTTAGTGTGTATGTAAAGGGGTTAATGGTGTAGTTACGCTTTACCAATGACTCTCACTCACTGGTGCTTAAATTCTATCCCCAGAGCAGGAATATCCCTGCACAGGTTGGGATTTTAGAGTGAAACCATTATATTTTTCTACCCCGTGATTTTAGGATTTTCAATGATTTTGTTTGGTGGAACCGTTATTCTTAGAGGAAATATTTATTCCGGCCTTCAATATTTCATGGTCTGTGCTGTACATAAATATTATTATGAACCTGCAGCCCAAAAAACTCTACTTTTCTGTTTTCGACCTTAGCACAATGGCTCCTGCTAGCACAAGAACCTTATGAACAAATAGGAAAAGAGCTATTACACACTTTTTACAAGCGTTGAGCAGAAGACTTGAGCAGAAGACGTTGAGCAGAAGAGTTTGCAATTGAACAATTCATAACATGCAACACTGATCATGTGGTGTACGCCTTGAAGTGTTCCTGTAATCTGCTCTATATCGGACGCACTAAAAGGAAGCTTAAAGTGCGGATCCTGGAGCATATTTATAATATCAGGTTGGGTTACAAAGACCATAATGTGTCATGGCACTTTAAACTGAAACACAATCAGGACCCTTCAGGCCTACAGTTTTGGGGGGTCGAACATCTTGAAGTAAATTGGAGAGGCTCACACAGAGTAAGGGAACTTTCCAAACACGAGACACGTTGGATATTTTTTGACAGATGTTTTAACCCCGAGGGGCCTGAACATAGAATTAGTCATAAACTGCTTCATCAGTGACACATAGGGCTTTTTTACCTTTCTTACCTCTTTATCTTTTTAATTACACTGGTGTTCATTTTTAGCTGCAACGTTACCGTTTTAGTTTATTGTATTGATTTATTTTGATCTATTTATGGTTGCGCATATCGATTTATTCATTTATGTAATTTTATGCTGTTATCTTCACCTTTTTTGTGCATTTTTTATATTTTTATGTATATATTTTAGCCCCTTAGTTACTCTTATATCTTATTATTAAGCTATATGAAGTTGTACAGTTTCACAGCTGTCAGTGGTTTTTAGATCACACACTATGCAATAAGGGGCTATTTATAGAAATCCCTCAATGGTATCTAGTTTTACCCTCAATGTGCTGTGCAGTATTTTACATGTCCCATCTACTATACGATTATGTATGCACATTGATGTTCTTTCTCTCTCTCTTGGTTCATGCACAATTCTATGTCCTGAGAGATTGATGGAAATGTAAATGTATTTTTAATCTTATACATATAATGACCCCATCTAAGTCTGATTATTTGATATGGGATCGAATGTACACACTGTATTCATTGCCAATTTACAGATTATTCTCTACCTTTACACAGCATGCCCTATGCATAGTATTTGGTTTAAATGTCCAAAGAAAGATATGTTTTACCAATGTTGTGGTTTACAGATGGTTTTAATGAGTTTCTGTATTCACACAGAGCGCTCGTATATCCCCGCCTACACCAGATCACAGACTGCACATTGCGCATGCGCGAGATGCAGCGCTCACGTGATCAGCGCGGGACAAGGGCGGCACCTTGCATCTTCCTATTACATATGGGAATGGCGGTATGATCACTTCCGCCCTTACCCTAACAGGACACTCAGGCACAGTGCGCGCATGTGCGGCAACACGTGTGCACATGGCCTGATCTATCCAATCACAGCGCAACAAGCGCAGGGCAAGCCAGTATATATATTGGTCATGGATAAGCACAGTGACGCCCTCTGTTGAAGTCTAACCAATGACGAAACGTGTCAGGGTGTGACGCTTATTCCATGACCAGAGACGCTGTGCAGCCCCCAGGAGCAGGAACAGGAGATTTTGGCAGACCACTTCATCTTCACAGGCTCACAGGGAGAAGCTGACAGGCACAGTACCGATTATGTTTTATGCTTGATAACTTTGCAATTGTGGTACGCACAATATACAAAGGGGATGTTTTTTTGGGCTTAATAAATATTTTAAACTGTATTACGCTATATGAGTTTTTTTTCCATTATATGCATGCGGTTTGAACCTAACATTCCTGCTGGTGGAGAGTGCATCTTCCGGGACATACACAGATATATAATCCAGGCCCTTTTAATTCAATCTTGTGGTGAGTGCATCCCCAACAGGGGAGTAATTATCCCCCCACGTGGTGAACACCCCCCTTGGTGAAAGGAGCACTTATTGAAGGACTAATCTGTGTATAATCCATCTGCACTATCATCATATACCTATGAATTTACCATATCCATAGAAGAATTTTTTTTAATAGTTTTATTTGTTTTATCTTTTACTGTTTTACAAACACATCTGTTTTCTGTTTGTGGTTTGAAAGAAGGAGTGAGAGAGAAAAATAAAGAGAAAAAGAAAGAGAGAGATAAACACAGAGGCCCCCATTCACAAATCACTTGCGCCGACGTATCTCCAGATACGCCACGTAAGTGCAAATATGCGCCGTCGTATCTGTGCGCCGTACCCACATACTAAGATATGCCTAAAAACAGGCTTCATTCCACCGACGTAACTTGCCTACGCCGGCGTAGAGTGGGCGTATATTTACGCTGGACGCATTTGTAGGTGGATAATTTTCATTCCCATCAAATGATGTGCCATCCTTTCATTCCTAACAGATTACCCAGTCTATATCAGTATAGATATCCAGCATAGACATGTGCATTCGTTTTCGTCCGAATGCATTTTCGTCCGAATTTCAGGTATTTTCGTTATCGTTTTAACAAACGATAACGAAAGCACAGAAAACGAAAAATGAAAGATCCGACATAAACAAATGCTTTATTTTCATTGCGGTCGAATGTGCCTAACCTTAACTCTATTAGTTCAATATTATTCTACATAAAGAGAAAAGATTCAGCATAGAGAGAAAAGATTCGACATAGAGAGAAAAGATTCAACATAGAGAGACATGAAGATTCGACGTAGAGAGACATGAAGATTAGACATAGAGAGACATAAAGAGTCAATTTTTTTTTTTTTTGAAAGATTCTGTCGAAACTTTTTTTTTTTTTCTAGGAACATTCGACAGACACCATAAGCCTTCAATGACAGATTCGACCTTAATTTGGATTTTCGGACGAATGCATTTTTTTTTTTTACGAAAAATAAATAACAACAAATTTCGGGAGTAACTAAATACATTTATTTTTCGGACGAAAACGAAATTACGAAACAAAATATTTCAGTGTGCACATGTCTAATCCAGCATGAGATTTTTGCCCGTTGAGATCTGATATGTTTTCAAAGGGTTCCTTTAATTTTTTTGAGCAGTGTGTGTGTTTATAATATATATTTGTGATCCAGCGCACAGCTGCTGCCCTGTAGCAATACTGCTAAAGGATGGTCAGCAAGTGGTTAACAAAACAGGGCGGTTGAAACTATTGGGAAAAACACATAAGAAATACCGTATTTACTCGAGTATAAGCCGAGTTTTTTCAGTCACCTTTTTGCACCTGATTTTGGGGACCCGGTACCGGGCCGACCATGGGTCCTCTGGACCCCAAACTTGTTAAACATATAGCCACACATACATCCCCTACAAGTGTGCAAAGTTTGTTGTCCGGTGGACCTATGGAGGGGAGCAGCGATTTTTTTCAAATTCGGGCACCCCTTCCATAGACTTCCATTTTAAAGGGGTTGTAAAGGTAATTTTTATTACCCCCTAAATAGCTTCATTTACCTTAGTGCAGTCCTCTTTCACTTACCTCATCCTTTGATTTTGCTTTTAAATATCCTTTTTTCTTCTGAGAAATCCTCACGTCCTGTTCTTCTGTCTGTAACTACACACAGTAATGCAAGGCTTTCTCCCTGGTGTGGAGAAAGCCTCTTGAGGGGGCGAGCAGGAGTGTCAGGACTTTGCAGATAGAGAAAGGAGCTTTGTGTTAGTGGGCGTCCTGACACTCCTACTCGCCCCCTCCCCCCTTACACCAGGGAGAAAACTTCACATTACTGTGTGGAGTTACAGACAGAAGAACAGGAAGTGAGGATTTCTCAGAAGAAATAAGGACATTTAAAAGCAAAATTGTAGGATGAGGTTAGTAAAGGAGGACTGCACTAAGGTAAAAAAAGCTATTTAGGGGGGAAAAAATGTACCCTTACAACCCCTTTAAACGGTCATTTCTCTGGTAACTTTGGGGACCCAGTACTGGCCGGTCACAGGTCCCCTGGACCCGAAACAGTCCCCGATTATTCTGGGAATTATGGGGACTGGAGGAAGTACATAGGGATCTGTCACCCGACACCCTCCCACTGCTTCCCCCCCAATTCAACAAGGAAAGGGGAATATAATCCCCCCTCCTCAGCTCCCCCTCCCCCTTTCCTTTTTTTTTCAATTATTATTATTATTATTATTTTACACAATCTAAAGGAGATAATTATGGGGATAGAGAGATGGGAATCTCCTCCTCTCGGAAATAAAGATAAATAGACATGGGTAAGGGACACTGAGTTGTTTATATAGGGGTAATGGAATCCACATAAAGATATATATAAAAGGAGAGGAGGAAAGGGAAATAAAATAATACACACACCCCCCCCTCCTTTTTTTTCCCTCTCACCTACACATTTGAAGGAGGATAGTAATGGGGACTGAGAAGGGGGAACCTCTCCCCCCCTTGAAAGTAAAGATAAATAGACACAGGTAAGAGGGGGTATAGATTGGGGGTAAAACTATGCACACAAGATGTACATGTGTGTGCATGTATATATGTACACACATGTATGCACATAAATTTCCTTTTTTTTTTCTCTCTCTTTTTTTGAGCAGGGGCTGGGGGGATAGGCCTGTTCCCACGTCCCCCCCTCTTCTTTTTTCTCTTGCTTACTATCTAGAAGGCCCAGGAGAATTAAAAATATATGCTGCGGTATAGATTCACTTTTTAAGTGCACGTTAAGGGATGGATCCATTCATGAACCTATATGTATTTTTTCTCTTATGTATTTATGTGTATTGTGAGATTGTTTTGTATTCTTATGAATGATTTGCAAATTGTTTTGCAAAGTATGTAAGATTTTTATCTGTAAAAAAATTATAAAAACAATTGAAAACAATCAATGTATGAAATATGCTGTATATAAAAAAAGACAGTGAAATAACTAGGTTGGAGATGGCAATAAGTCCATGCTCATTTGCGATGCAGCCTATAGAGGATGTAAGTTTTCTGCAAAGATGATTGCTGGTTTCCTCTCCCTCACCTCTTAGTTCCTAATATGAAGTCTAAGCTCCCAAGATGCACCGGTTTTCTTTTCTGAGAATGAAGGATGATGGAATTTCTTTTTTTAAGAATTTTTATTGCCAGACAATGAAGTATCAAATTCCATACATGGATCATAACAAAGCTATACAGAACATATAACAAGGGACCACAGAGCTATGTACAGTCTCAACATTGACCACTGTATAGAAAGACTTACTATAGATTGTAAAACTAAGCCAGGTATCATTATTTATCTCAAGTCTAGTATAGAAGTTTATATGTCCAAAAAGAAAAGAAAAAGAACCACAGAAAATAGAAAAAATAAATAGATAAATAAAAGCATCAGTGTAAACATTTTTTTTTTTTTTTGAAAAGCCTATGGCGTGTGAACACACCCAAAAAACTCCACCCGGTGCAGAAAAAATGTGCACACACATAAAGAGTGTTCACAAAAACGTGCAGACGGGTGCAACGTCAAGTGGTCCTCCTGTGAAGAGGGACCCAAACCCTGATCCCCCGGGGCGTTAGGCTCCAGACGGGGACTGAGGTACTGTGGTCCGAGCAACCGAAGCCGACACGGACCCAACTTCCTCGGAGGGACTGCCGAAACAGAACCCTCCCAGTACTAGGTGGGGCTCCCCCGAAGGAAGACCCCATGAGAGCAGGAGAACTAAGCCAGAAGGCCATGTCCACCCACTCCCAAGACGTTCAGGGCTGGCCCGAGGACCCGCACCCTACTAATCACACAGTGAGACAAAACGTGCACAACAAAAAAAGACAAAAAAGTGACAAACACAGGCTTAAATAAAATAAAGTGGGGGAAGGGATAGTGGAGAGGAGAGTGAAAGAAGTGGCCATTGTGGTGAAACAATGACCAGGCCCTCCGGCCAGGAATAAAAAATTCCTCCGGTCCTAGCCAAAAGGCCCGGCCCAGGAGGCAGGTGCTAAAAAAAGCGTGTATCTGGTGCAGTGACCGTGGTATCCTTCAATCAATGTGTCCCTCACACACAGTGATCTTCAGATACCCCTGGACTGCCACTCCAGGGGCACATGCACCATAGGCTTTTCGTTCCATATCCGACCCCCCGACCGGCCAGTGCAGCCCTCCACCCCTGCCAGCCAACCCAGCGGATTTGCATGGTGCTGCCCCGTCTTATCCCAGGGCATTACCAGCTCCTCCTACCGGATCGCTAACCGAGATAGCACTTACACCAGCCAGCCAGAAGGCCAGACTAGAACTCGGCAAAAAGACCGAGACCAAGCGCAGTACCCATCCTCACCAGGAGCACCCTTCCAGATGGCTCAGACTCAACCATGGGCCGGCCCCCAGTATTCTGTCGGGCAGCACAGCGTAGTCCCTGCTGAAACCATCCTTCCAGGTGCAATGACGTCATTGGATTGCATCCACCCTCCCCATGTAGGAGGTGCTTCAGCGCTCCGCTGACAACTGATAAGGACAGATACCACACCCAGTCCCAGCCAAAAGGCCGAGAAGCGGCAGGGAAGACAACCACAATCAGCACGGCCTAGAGTGTGCAATAGCCGTGCCTCGCCCTGGGAGAACCACCTTCATGATCATGGTGTCTCCCCTGCCAGGTAAGTAGACATGGGTAAGGGACACTGAGTTGTTTATATAGGGGTAATGGAATCCACATAAAGATATATATAAAAGGAGAGGAGGAAAGGGAAATAAAATAATACACACACCCCCCCCTCCTTTTTTTTTCCCTCTCACCTACACATTTGAAGGAGGATAGTAATGGGGACTGAGAAGGGGGAACCTCTCCCCCCCTTGAAAGTAAAGATAAATAGACACAGGTAAGAGGGGGTATAGATTGGGGGTAAAACTATGCACACAAGATGTACATGTGTGTGCATGTATATATGTACACACATGTATGCACATAAATTTCCTTTTTTTTTTTTTTTTTTTTGAGCAGGGGCTGGGGGGATAGGCCTGTTCCCACGTCCCCCCTCTTCTTTTTTCTCTTGCTTACTATCTAGAAGGCCCAGGAGAATTAAAAATATATGCTGCGGTATAGATTCACTTTTTAAGTGCACGTTAAGGGATGGATCCATTCATGAACCTATATGTATTTTTTCTCTTATGTATTTATGTGTATTGTGAGATTGTTTTGTATTCTTATGAATGATTTGCAAATTGTTTTGCAAAGTATGTAAGATTTTTATCTGTAAAAAAATTATAAAAACAATTGAAAACAATCAATGTATGAAATATGCTGTATATAAAAAAAGACAGTGAAATAACTAGGTTGGAGATGGCAATAAGTCCATGCTCATTTGCGACGCAGCCTATAGAGGATGTAAGTTTTCTGCAAAGATGATTGCTGGTTTCCTCTCCCTCACCTCTTAGTTCCTAATATGAAGTCTAAGCTCCCAGGATGCACCGGTTTTCTTTTCTGAGAATGAAGGATGATGGAATTTCTTTTTTTAAGAATTTTTATTGCCAGACAATGAAGTATCAAATTCCATACATGGATCATAACAAAGCTATACAGAACATATAACAAGGGACCACAGAGCTATGTACAGTCTCAACATTGACCACTGTATAGAAAGACTTACTATAGATTGTAAAACTAAGCCAGGTATCATTATTTATCTCAAGTCTAGTATAGAAGTTTATATGTCCAAAAAGAAAAGAAAAAGAACCACAGAAAATAGAAAAAATAAATAGATAAATAAAAGCATCAGTGTAAACATTACTGTACATTAAGACCATTGGAGTGTGATATAATGCTATACAGGTAGTTAAAGCGGAGTTCCACCCAAAAATGAAACTTCCGCTTTAAGTGATGGTGCCCCACTGACATGCCATATTTGTCATGCCATTTTATTTTGGGGGGGAGCGCAAACCCTCTTTTTAGAGGGTTCCAGCTCCCACTTCCTCCCGGGGGCTTCGGAAAGAAGTTCACCTCTCCCCTCTCCCTCTCGGCAATCATCTGGGACACGTCACAGTTCCCAGATGATTGCCCAGCCAATCACGGCACGCAGCGCGGCTTGCTCATGCGCAGTGCGTGCCCGGCTGTGAAGCCACAGCCGGGCGCCCACAGCCAAGATGCCGGCGCCGCAGAGAGGAAGGGGAGACGAGCGGGGCTTCATACGCTGGAACCTGGGACAGTCGAGTGTCCGATTAACTAGATGCCGACCAGCCGCCGCAGTTCTACGGCGGCAGGTCGGTTCTCCTGTGCGAGAGCCGTAGCTCTACGTCGGCTCTCAAAGCGGCCACTAGGGGGCGCGTGCGTGGCGCCGGAAGCGCGCGCCCCCCGCTCACTTCTGACTCAGTGCGTAAACACACAGCTCCCGATCCTGTCAGGGGAGAAATGCCTCACCGTCTGTTCATACAATGTATGAACAGCGTTCAGTCATTTCTCCTACTGAGTCCACCCCCCCTAAAGTTAGAACACACCCAGGGAACATACTTAACCCCTGTCCCACCCCCTAGTGTTAACCCCTTCCCTGCCAGTGGCATTTTTATAGTAATCAATGCATTTTTATAGCACTGATCGCTATAAAAATGTCAATGGTCCCAAAAATGTGTCAAAAGTGTCCGAAGTGTCCACCGTATTGTCGCAGTACCGAAAAAAAATCGCTGATCGCCGCCATTACTAGTAAACAAAAAATATTAATAAAATGCCATAAAACTTTCCCCTATTTTATAAACGCTATAACTTTTGCGCAAACCAATCAATAAACGCTTATTGCAATTTTTTTTTACGAAAAATATGTAGAAGAATACGTATCGGCCTAAACTGAGGAAAAAAATCTTTTTTTTATATATTTTTGGGGGATATTTATTATGGTAAAAAGTAAAAAATATAATTTTTTTTCAAAATTGTCGCTCTATTTTTGTTTATAGCGCAAAAACTAAACACTGCAGAGGTGATGAAATACCACCAAAAGAAAGCGGGGGTTAAGTGGTTAAAGAACATTATTATTTATCAACTTGTCGTTGGGTAAAGTTCCACTTTAAGGTAGTTGTGTTTTTTTTTTTTTTACACTGCTGCAGGTGTAAAGTGCAGACACCTAGAGGTGCACATGCTTGGAGAAGCCTGAAATGCTCCACCATCATGCCTGATCACCCGACTCTTCTAAAGACCAAAGCTCCGGCTCTTCCTGGTTGTGCTAAAGCTTCCCTGACCCCATGGGAGGAAATTCCACAATCTCTCGCACTGGAAGTGTCGGAACTTTCCCCATCAGGAGAGTTGGGTATTCAGGTGTAGCGATGGGAACTTGCAGTCTGCTGCAGGCATGCGCACCTCTAGGTACCAGTACTTTACACCCAATAACAGCTTTTCTTTTTGTTTTGGTACTTTAAACAGGAATGCATTTTTGCGTACAAGATGAAACATATAAAACACTATAAAAGTGATATAAAGAGGTAACAAAGATGACATGTATGTATAAAAAAAGAATTGCAGCGGGGCTAGTCAACTATCGCTTTCCTCCATCCCCTCTTCTTCTGTTTTTACAGCCTGTCCACGTCCTATAAAGAAAAGCAGAAATACGGTCATTAGATGTGCAGAACGGAAAAACTAATTTTGTTTCGTTGTTTCGGATAGATTCGTTATGTTACTAATGTTGTTTCGTTATGGAATTTGTTTAGTTTGGTTTAGGAATTTGTTTAGTTTAATTTCGGTTAGTTCATTAAAATTTGTTTTGTTTATTTATTTGCTTCATGGAATTGCTTCTTCTAATTGCTTCTAATGCTGATTTGACTTCTGTGACATCTGTGTGACATTCTGTGACGTCAGATCAAAGTCGTAGAAAAGTTGGAAGCAAGTCACACCTTGTCAAACGGTTTTTACACAGGTTGAACTGGATGGACTAGTGTCTTTATTCAACCTAACCAACTATGTCTATACAGAACTTATCAAACTCGCATGCAGGGCCGGTGCTACCACTAGGCAAACTAGGCAAACTTCTGCCTAGGGAGCCCGGCCACTGGTGTTCCTTCCTCTGCAGCAAGCAACTAATAGGTAGATTCAGTAAGAGTTAGGCCGGCTTATCAGTAGATAAGCCGACCTAACTCAGAATCTATGCCGACTTATGTTTAAGTGTATGCTCAAACAGAGATACGCTTAAACATATCTAAGATAGGACGGCTTGCGCCGTCCTATCTTAGGTTGCAATATTTCGGATGGCCACTAGGTGGCGCTTCCATTGCGGCCGGCGTAGAATATGTAAATTAGTTTATACGCCGATTCATGAACGTACGCCCGGCCGCCAAAGTCGATTTACGCCGTTTCCGTAGCGCATTACAGGCCTAAAGTTATTCCATCTATTAGGTGGAATAACAATGTTAAAGTATGGCCGCCGTTCCCGCTGCGAGATTCTAATTTTTTACGTCGTTTGCGTAAGTCGTCCGTGAATCGGGATTTACGTTGTTTACGTCCACGTTGAAATCAATAGGCCCGTGTGGCGTACGTAATCACAATGCACACTGGAAAATGTAGTCGCCCGACGCATGCGCAGTGAAAAAAAAACTTCAAAAACGTGAGGTCAAGCCTCATTGCCATCAAACACGCCCCCTCCAAGTCATTTGAATTTGGCGCCCTTACGCCCGCCCGCTTTAGGCTACGCCGCCGTATATTAGCAGGCAAGTATATTGAGAATCATTACTAGCCTAGCTAATTTACGGCGGCGTAGCCTAAACAGGCTAAGCTACGCTGCCGCAAAGTTAAGCCCATCTCTTTGAATCTACCTATAAGTCTCAGCATCAACAGGCAGCCACCGCTCCATTCGCACATAGTGTCAGAGGCGCAGCGGTGGCGGAGAACTGTGTCTGTGTCCCGACTCCCGAATGAATGGAAGCAAGCAAACATTCATTAATGGGCAGTGGTAGGTGCATTTGAAGGCCGCTGGTGAGGCTACAATTGATGGGCGCTGGCAGGGGCAGACTGACAACTCATGGGACCCCCGGGCAATAGAAGATTATGGGGCCCCTGGGCTTACAGATGGCCACCACGCCAGGAGGCAGTGCAGAGGCAGGGCAGCTAAAATCTCGGGATTTTCACATCAGAAGCATGTCAGTTTCGGACATATCAGGGACAGATGTAAAAAAAAACATAGATTTTTACATACTGTCCCTGGTTTTACTGAGCCTGGCAACCCTGATGGGGCCCCCTAGTGGCATGGGGCCCTCGGGCAGTGCCCGAGTGACTCAATGGTCAGTCCGCCCCTGGGCGCTGGTGGTGGGGCTGCATTTGATGGGCGCTGGTCAGACTGCATTTTATGGGCACTGGTAGGCTGTATTGATGGGAGCTGGTAGGCTGCATTGATGAGCGTGGGTGGGGCTGCATTGATGGGCACTGGTAGACTGCATTGATGGGCACTGGTAGACTGCATTGATGGGCGGTGGTGAGGCTGCATTGATGTGCACTGGGGAGGCTGCATTGATAGGCACTGGTGAGGCTGCATTGATGGGCGCTTTCGAGGAAGCATTTGATGGGCGTTTCATTAAAAATTTGGGGTATACATAGGCAAGGCAAAGGGGGTAGAGTTAGGGGTGGCAAAATTAGATTTTTGTCTAGGGTGTCAAAAATCCTTGCACCAGCCCTGCTCGCATGTGTATCTAAAATACATTTTAAAAGCATGGTTAAAGGTATAGAAGTCCCAACATTGCCAGCCAGTGCTGCCAATCAGTGCCCACGGGTGCCACCCATCAGTGCTCATCAGTGGCTCATCATCAGTGTCACTTATCAGTGCTGCCTATCAGTGCCCAGCAATGCCAATTATCAGTGCCCATCAGTGCCACTTATTCAAGACCATCAGTCCCCCCTATCAGTGCCCCCTATCAGTGCCCCCCATCAGTGCAGACCAGTGCCGATCCTGACCTCCCTGGGGCCCTAAGCAAAATGTCACATTAAAGAAAGTTGAGAAACGGGGGTAGGGGGTGTTCTGCTGTCGGAAATGACATCTTAGGCTTCATTTCCACTGACGTTTTTACAGCCACTTTTCTGAGCGTTTTTTACAGCTTAAAAACGCCTGTCCATGTTATTCTATGGCATCATGCCCACATAGGCGTTTTTAAGCTGTAAAAAAGGCTAACAACAGTGGCTGTAAAAACGCCAGTGGAAATGAAGCCTTACATTAAATTGAGAAGCAGGGGGTGCTGACTTCTTACCTATTCTCCCATGCAGCCAGTTGAGAAGCGGGGTGAGGGGGCCTCTAGTAATTTGGGGGGCCCTTCACAGCTTCGCGGGGGCCTTAAAGCGGTTCTCCACCCTAAAGTGGAGTCCCGCTGATCGGAACCCTCCCCCCCTCCGGTGTCACATTTGACACCTTTCAGGGGGAGGGGGGTGCAGATACCTGTCTAAAGACAGGTATTTGCACCCACTTCCGGCCACACGCTACGGGCGAAAGACGGGCATTCCGTCACATCCCGTCTGTCGCCCGTTGTGTGCTGGGAACACTCGGCTCCCAGCACACAGCGTGTGAGCCAATCGGCGGGTGCAGCGCGACTCGCGCATGCGCCGTAGGGAACCGGGCAGTGAAGCCGCAGCGCTTCACTTCCTGGTTCCCTGAGCGTGGATGGAGGGGGGAGCAGCAGAGAGACGAGCGATCGCTCGTGCTCTGCTGCGATCAGCGCTGGACTCCAGGACAGGTAAGTGTCCTAATATTAAAAGTCAGCAGCTGCAGTATTTGTAGCTGCTGGCTTTTAATATTTTTTCCCCGTGGCACATCCGCTTTAAGCGGCTTGCATAGTGAGCCTATAGGGCGGATCGGCCCTGGTGCAGACTATCAGTGCCCATCAGTGCAGCCTCATCAGCTCACATCAGTGAAGGCAGGAAGAGGGTAAAGGCGTCGGTAGGCAAGCGGTTAATAAATCTTTGTTTTCAGGATTTTATACAACTGATTAAAGAAATACAAATAAAAAATAAAGTCACCCAAACCATTATAGTTTCCAGTTAAAACATACAAATCACCCCCAATATACACTTTACCCCTATGTAGGTCTTCCTGGCCCCAGAATCCATACTTACGTGAAAGGAATTTCTTTTTAATGAACATAAAACCACAAATCGCCAAAAGAATCAACAGGATAATAATGACAATATACAGTGCTGTGAGCCCAGAGGACTGATTTCCGGTTTTTGATTCTGTTCAGGGAAAATAAGAAAAGACAATGAATAGGTTTGCTGCATTTTATTTTATTTACAGGTACAGATGATATTTTTCAATGGCAGTTGATGAGAAGCTGCATTATCCATCACAAGTGGCAGTTGATGAAAGAAACCCTCTCCATCCGTGCTTTCATACCTCCACATCTTGGCATTTGATAGTGGAGGAACACACTGGCCCAGATTCAGGTAGAATTTGCCCCTTTTTTACGGAGGCACAGGGCAGCGTTTTTGCCCTGCGCCCCCGCAAATTTACTGCGCTGCGCGCGATTCACGGAGCAGTAGCTCCGTAAATTGCGTGTGCGCCCTTTAAAATTGCCCTGCGTAAGGGCGCCTAATGTAAATGATCCCGTAGGGGGCGGGAATCCTTTAAATTAGGCGCGCTCCCGCGCGGAGCGTAGAGCGCATGCCCCATCGGGAAACTTTCCCGACGTGCATTGCGGCAAATGACGTCGCAAGGACGTCATTTGCTTCCAAGAGAACGTGAATGGCGTCCAGCGCCATTCACGAATCACTTACGCAAACGACGTGAAATTCAAATTTCACGACGCGGGAACGGCGGGTATACTTTAGCATTGGCTGCCCCTACTATTAGAAGGGGCAGCCTTACGCTAAAGACGCCGTACGGAAACTCCGTAACTTGCGTACGCAGGGCCCGCGCAACATTGTGAATCGGTGTTAGTATGCAATTTGCATACTATACACTGAGCACAATGGGAGCGCCCCCTAGCGGTCATCGCAAGAATGCAGCCTAAAATCTGCGTGGCATAAGAGCCTTATGCCACGCAGATTTTAGGCTGCAGTCGGCGTTACGATGTTCCTGAATCAGGAGCATTCGTAACGCCGGAGAAAGTCAGCAATTGCGCTGCGTAACTATGGTTACGCAGGCGCAATTGCTCTCTGAATCTGGGCCTCTGGCATCAACTGTTTCTGGATCAGAAGTATGTTCATTAGGTAGATTCAGGTACAATGGCCTTAACTTGCGGCGGCTTAGCTTAGCGTGTTTAAGCTACGCCGCCGTAAGTTAGCTAGGCAAGTACATGATTCACAATGTACTTGCCTGCTATGCTTATATAATCGTTGGTTATAATATAATAGTTAGTATATACAGTATCTCACAAAAGTAAGTTCACCCCTCTCATTTTTTGTAACATGTTATTACATCTTTTCATGTGACAGCACTGAAGAAATTACACTTTGCTACAATGTAAAGTAGCAGGGCCGCCATCAGGAATTATGGGGCCCCTTACACAGCTTTAGGCATGGGCCCCCTGGAGCAGAGAACCAGGGGGGGGGGGGTGCTCCTGCCTGAAATTGAGAAGCGGGGGGGCTGCCACGAATTGAGAAGTGGGGGGGGGGGCCTTGGGAACATCTGGGCCCTTAAATTAAAAGAAAAAAAAGAAAGAAAAAAAATATATACATACATACAAATTATTATTTTTTATAAAAAGAAAAAAAAATTGGCCCTTTAATAAAAAATTAAATAAAAATATATTAAAAAAAAAAAATTTTTAGAAAAAAAAAGGGGGGGTTGCCATCCGGGGCCCTGGGGACCTCCGGACCAAAAAAAAATTGGCCCTTTAATAAAAAATTAAATAAAAATATAATAAAAAAAAATATTTTTTTTATAAAAAAAATATTTTTTTTATAAAAAAAAATAAAAAAGGGGGGGTTGCCATTCGGGGCCCTGGGGACCTCTAAAAAAACTAAAAAAATAAATTGGCACTTTAACCACTTACCCCCCGGAACATATTGCTGCCTAAAGACCAGAGTACTTTTTGCGATTCGGGACTGCGTCGCTTTAACAGACAATTGCGCGGTCGTGCGACGTGGCTCCCAAACAAAATTGGCGTCCTTTTTTTCCCACAAATAGAGCTTTCTTTTGGTGGTATTTGATCACCTCTGCGTTTTTTATTTTTTGCGCTATAAACAAAAATAGAGCGACAATTTTGAAAAAAATGAATATTTTTTACTTTTTGCTGTAATAAATATCCCCCAAAAATATATAAAAAAACATTTTTTTTCCTCAGTTTAGGCCGATACGTATTCTTCTACATATTTTTCGTAAAAAAAATCGCAATAAGCGTTTATTGATTGGTTTGCGCAAAAGTTATAGCGTTTACAAAATAGGGGGTATTTTTATGGCATTTTTATTAATATTTTTTTTACTAGTAATGGCGGCGATCAGCGATTTTTTTTCGGTATTGCGACATTATGGCGGACACTTCGGACATTTTTGACACATTTTTGGGACCATTGGCATTTTTATAGCGATCAGTGCTATAAAAATGCATTAGATTACTATAAAAATGTCACTGGCAGTGAAGGGGTTAACACTAGGGGGCGGGGAAGGGGTTAAGTATGCCTGGGTGTGTTCTTACTGTGGGGGGGGGGGTGGCCTCACTAGGGGAAACACTGATTTTCTGTTCATACATTGTATGAACAGAAAATCAGCATTTCCCCTGCTGACAGGAACGAGAGCTGTGTGTTTACACACACAGCTCCCGTTCCCCGCTCTGTACCGAGCGATCGCGTGTGCCCGGCGGCGATCGCGCCCGCCGGGCACACGCACGGGAGTCGGGGGCGAGCGGGGAGCGCGCGCGCGCGCCTCCGGCGGCGCGCACGCGCCCCCTAGTGGCGGCTATACGATAGGACGTATAGCTACGGGCTCTCGCCCAGGAGAGCCGACCTGCCGCCGTATAATGACGGTGCGCGGTCGGCTACTAGTTAATAAAAAATAAAATAAAAATATATTAAAAAAATATATATTTTTTATAAAAAATAAATAAAAAAAAGGGGGGGTTGCCATCCGCGCCCCTGGGGACCTCCGGGCCCCTTACAGGTGTACTGCCTGTACCCCCCTGATGGCAGTCCTGTGAGTGTACAGCTTGGAATGTGCAGGAATGCACCAGATATATCACTTACTATACGGGCCCCCCATTTTAAATAGAATAATCTGCACTGCATAGATCAGAATGGATGGAGTCTGTATGATTTCAATGGGTTATGAAGTCAGAAGCTTGTTTTACTGAAATATAAAACTGCTTAGAACACTATTGTATGGTTACCGTGCCTGGAAACCCAAGACATAGCCTGCCCTCTAGTGTCCTGAATATATCATTACAGGAAGCGCTACCTGCTGGTATACAGGGATGAATAAATTATAGACAGTACATTCCTCAACATGTAGAAGTGGCTATAAACTTCTACTACATAGCTGGCAGAAAAATAAAACATAAACTGTAGTATCTGGGATCCTGTTTGTACTGCTCCCATCAATGTAATAGTTACATGTAATAGTTACATCCAAGGCTGTCTTTAATGTTGATTGGCCCCCCGGCAAAAAAATTCTTGGGGCCCCCCATGCAATTTTGCTCTCCACCTGCTCTGAGACATATAATAAATATAAGCTAGGCTTAAAATCAGTTCACTGTATAAGATCAGAAAGTGATTGCGATTGGTTGCCAGAGGTTACAGCATATCATTACCACTTACTGACTGGTTGCTAGAGGTTACAGCACACATTACTGCTCTTGGTTGAATATATAATCTGGCCCAAATCCCTATACCAAATAATTGGTGGGAACTGGGCTCAAGTGAACCAGTCCAATAATAATGAGTGAAATTGAAGAAAGGAAAATCCCAAAGTAGATCCTCAGGTTAAACTGAAAAATTGTGCTTCCAGTGTATTCCACCTTCACCATATAATCAGACACCCGAAGTGGATAAGTGAAATGGCTCCTTACCAGATAGATATGTCCCTTAGTTTGGTATCAAACAAGGAGACATTAATGGCTTGTGACAGGATCACCTGTAGAGTCTGCTGTGTCCTAGCAGAGATGTTATTGCCAGTCATGGATGTCCCAGTGTTAGCATGAAAAACAGAATGGTGCCAATATAGTGTAGTACGTTTTATTGCAGATTAAAAGCTTTACATAAAGGGAGCCTACCGTAAGAAGTGCCTAAAACCCGGCACTGAGGCTGTGTCGCGTAGGGTTATGTGTCACAATGTATACCGCAATGTATACCACTGTCTCGTCCTCTCGTCGCACATGCACCATAGGCTTTTCGTTCCATATCCGACCCCCCGACCGGCCAGTGCAGCCCTCCACCCCTGCCAGCCAACCCGGCGGATTTGCATGGTCCTACCCCGTTCCACCATACAGGGCATTACCAGCTCCTCCAACCGGATCGCTGACAGAGATAGCACTTACACCAGCCAGCCAGAAGGCCAGACTAGAACTCGGCAAAAAGACCAAGACCAAGCACCGCACCCATCCTCACCAGGAGCATCCTTCCAGATGGCTCAGACTCAACCATGGGCCGGCCCCCAGTATTCTGTCGGGCAGCACAGCGTAGTCCCTGCTGAAACCATCCTTCCAGGTGCAATGACGTCATTGGATTGCATCCACCCTCCCCATGTAGGAGGTGCTTCAGCGCTCCGCTGACAACTGATAAGGACAGATACCACACCCAGTCCCAGCCAAAAGGCCGAGAAGCGGCAGGGAAGACAACCACAATCAGCACGGCCTAGAGTGTGCAATAGCCGTGCCTCGCCCTGGGAGAACCACCTTCATGATCATGGTGTCTCCCCTGCCAGGTGTCACGATTTTTTAACGATTAATTGTGCAGCTCTAGCACGATATTTGCGCAACAATTTTTCAAACGTGTTTTTTTGGAAATAAACTGTTTCATTCATTAAAAAAAAACACTAAATGCATCCACTTGTGTCCATCATATGCAGTAACTTGTGCCCATCATATTCAGCCACTGTGCCATCAAATGCAGCCACTTGTACCCCATCGAATGCAGCCATTGTGCCCATTAGATGCGGGTGGCCACTTGTCCCCATCATATGCAGCCACTTGTGCCCATCATATGCAGCCACTTGTGCCCATCATATGCAGCAACTTGTGCCCATCATATGCAGCAACTTGTGCTCCATTAAATGCAGACCTCCACCCGCCCACTGTGTTACCGGCACTTACCTGATCTTGGTGGTGGGTTAGGCAGCGGGTGACGACGGCAAGCTGTGGGACAGCTCCTGTGTCCTTCATGCTTCCCATGCGTCTCTTCCATTCTGCTAGGCATCCAATAGGGGTGCCTGTGCCTTCAGCCAATCAGGTGACAGATATTAGACCCATGCTTCCTGATTGGTGGAGAGGCGGTTCAATGTTAGAAAAGCAAATATTAATTTGCTTTTCTAACACATCTATCCATTAGTCATATGGGGGGTGGCGTGACAGGGGGTGGCGCCAGTGTGCCCTTAATGGACTGGGCTCCACTAATAATGATTTTAGTGTATTTTCAGAAAAATAATTGTTTTGATATTTTCAGGGTGGGGAGATTGTCAGGTAGGCTCTTTGGGGCCCTGTGATTTCTAACAGTGGCCCTGTCTGAGCTTATAAACTCCTTGTGATGCTTCTTTCTCTCACAATCTGGCTCTGCTTTACAGGGGCTGCAAGATTCTGATACCAGGTCCAATCCAGCTTGTATTTAAAAAAATCCATTTAGAATTAATGAAATGATTTAAGAGCTGCAATTATTTGTCACTTTTTATAACTGTATACCGCGCCTTCCCGCGTTGCGGGCGGTATTAACCCTTTTTCGGCCGCTAGCGGGGGTTAAAACCTCACCGCTAGCGCCCGGATATCGCGGTAAATACGACGGTATAGCTGCGCTACAAATAGCGCGGCTATACCGTCACCGCGGCTCCACGCCTCAATGTGAAAGAGGTCTAAAGGACAATCTGCAGTAGAAAGTAGAGACACAGGAAGAAAATAAATGACAGGACTGTAGTATTTACCTAATTTACAAAAAAATATATTTCTGTCTGTGTAGCTGTTGGAGAGTAATGCAGGAAAATTCAGAAAGAATTTTCCTCCGAAAATCAGACATTTTGTGATCCGATGGTGATTTTGAAATTCGAACAACCAACCTTTCATTTTCACCTCGTGTTACTACAGAAAATAATTTTTGTGGCTGAGGAATCTTCTTTTCTTCCCAGGTCACAGCTCATGCACATTTCTTTTTGTATTATATTTCTCGCATAATTCTCCCATCATTGATTAGAAATTCATTAGTTTTTCAAAACATTTCCAACATGCCCGATCACTCAAATTCAATGGTTGCGCGGCCCACTAATGGTGCGAAAATTCTTCGATTTTCAAAGGAAATCTTTTTTGGAATTTGGCCCATGTATGGACAGCTTAACAACTTGCCTACCGGGCCAATTCTTGCACTTCGCTCCTTCATGTAAAAATCATAATTTTTTTGCTAGACAATTACCCAAACATTATATATGTATATATATTTTTTAGCAGACACCCTAGGGAATAAAGTGGCGGTCATTGCAACTTTTTATCTCACACAGTATGTATGCAATAATTTTTTCAAACACCATTTTTTGGGGGGAAAAAACGGTTTCATGAATTAAGAAATAACAAAACAGTAAAGTTAGCCCAATTTTTTTGTATAATGTAAAAGATGATGTTACTCCGAATAAATAGATACCTAACTTGTCACGCTTTAAAATTGCACGCACTCATGAAATGGCCCCAAACTTCGGTACTTAAAAATCTCCATATGCAACGCTTTAATTTTTTTTACAGGTTACCAGTTTAGAATAGGTCCAGTTTAGAGGAGGTTTAGTGCTAGAATTGTTGCACGCACTCTATTGCACGCCGCGATACCTCACATGTGTGGTTTGAACACCATGTACATATGTGGGCAGGACTACCCGGGACAGGGACGTTTTTTTTTTTACTCAGTTTTTTTTAATTTTTACACTTTATTTTACATATTTTTTTTGATCACTTTTATTTCTATTACAAGAAATGTAAACATCCCTTGTAATAGGAATTGTTAGTGACAGGTCCTCCTTATGGAGAGATGCGGGGTCAATAAGACCCCACATCTCTCCTCCAGGCTGAAAAGCATGAGATCGGGAAGATCTCATGCTGACAGCCACGATTACGGCTTTGTTTACTTACGGTACCCGTGCTTGATGTCATAATGTCGCGCCCGGGCCTTCCGACGGTCATAGAGATGACCGGTGACCATCTGTTCTGATGGAACTTTTGTCAGAGGTAAAACATACTTTTCAATAACACAAGCATACATGTGATCTGTAATTTCAGAGTTTGCCGACAGGTGGTACGGGAAGCAATTTCTATAAGTCACTATTTTGCAGAATCTGGGGCAGTACATGGGGTACCCATATCGGATAGATGACATTTTCAGAGCAATGTGGCCTTGTGTTCAGAGAACCTGTAGCGGTGATCTTAGAAATATATTTAGTAGGGGATAATGGTCTTCTAAATAAAGAACATGCAAATGGGTTTTCAAAATGCAGGGACTACAAGCATTTAACAAGGTTCCACAATCTACTTTCTCTCCCATGGAGTAGTTTGGCATTCCAGTGCCTCAGGAATTGAGAAATGTCCCTATCTCTTGCTACCACCAGAATGTAAAAAATGCAAGTACCAAACGCAATGAGGTTCCAAGGGGATATGCAGCTAACCACAGTAAGGGCAGCTCCAACTACTCCTAGGACATAAGCACAAAACAACAAATAAAGGAGCGCTCCCAGAATCGCCGGCAGAAGAGAAGGATATCTGAGTGATGCCAGTAGCTGCAGGCATCATTCAGATATCCCCCCTAAAGTCCAAGACGTTATATGACGTCCTACGGTAGGGAAGTGGTTAAGAACACAATCACACCTGGGGGTTTTATGTGCATTTAGGTGCAATGCATTAACCTCCCTGGCGGTATGATTCTGTCTGAAAAAACATGCTGAAAGCGGTACAATTATTTGCAAGGAAATTTGGTGTTTTATACTGTAGGCCTGTAATTTTTAGGAATAACTCACTTAAATCTGACCAAACAAGAATCTAATAGGCATCCCGGGTATGACATTTTTTTAAAAACAAAATTTTAAATTATAATATAATAAATAATTATAGCAAGTAATAATATAATTAAAATAAAAATTATTCAATAATGTAATCAACTCAAAATCACTGAAATTTGCTCAGTTGCAGAATTGTCGCTGTCACTATTTTTTTTTTTTTATGATGAATTTCCCCACAAATCGCTATCGCACATTTCTGCAAGTGATTATAATTTATTATCGCTGTTTTCTAGCTGATCTAAAACCATTTTTGACATAAAGGGACACTTTTGGACAATCTACAGTTTTTAGGCAGAAATTACATTTTTTCTTTTTATAAAAGAACATGCAGGACACTGGGCAGACCACTAGGGACAAGGGGGGTGTGTATTTTTTACATACAGCACTGTAATCTATAAGATTACAGTATACTGTATGTAAAGTGTTTGTTTACTTTTTTGAATTTGGCGCCGTTCTCCGTCCCCGTGCGTCGTAACGTCGCAGGGAACGGAGATCGGCGGCACACGGAGACTGTGAATCGAGCGAGGAGGTCCCGCTCGCTCACACAGCGGGGTGGCATCGCTGGATCCAGGGACAAGGTGAGTAACTTGCCTGTGGATCCAGCGAGAAGGTAAGCCGCGCCGCTGCACACTCTGCACGTCCACCCCGAGCGTGACTCGGGGTTACCGATCCTAGCATAAAAAATCAACCCAGAGTCACGCTCGGGTTTACCGCCAGGGAGGTTAAAAAAAAGTCCTTGCTGCATCTTTGATGCAGTTTCATCAAAATTCATGCTATATAGAGTTCAATGGTAGTGCATAAAATACACCACACAGATGTGAACCGCCCCAGTTTTGGTTAGACTTACAATTAAAATCAGCACAAAAAGTTTGAATATCATTATGTTTATATCTGAAAAAAGTACTATACCTTGCATATCCTGTTCTGTCAGATTCACAATAAGAACATTCTCCAGACTGCGGTGCTCCACATGACAGGAGTAAGTGTCTCCCTCATTGGTTGGCACTTCCACACTGACTCTGATCTGATAGGTGCCGTCAGGATGGGGGAGAATTGGAGTCATTTCATCTGAAGGAATATGGTCTGTCCCATTTCTCATCCACTTCACATCCACAGGTCGGGGGTGAAAACCGTATGCCAAACAATGAAGACTTGTCTTCTCCTCTGACCGATGACGACCCCACACCTTCACTTCTGGATGCACTAAAAAAACGGGGGGAAAAAAACAATAAGTTAGGCATAACTCCAGATTTTCTTTCCTCATGCAGTGGGGCGGTAAACTGTTTGTTTTGTTCAGGGGTGCAAAGAAAGTCTTTACTCACCCAGTCCTGCGATCCTCCAGAAAACAGCGCTCCCCCACGTCCAGCGGTGGACTGTTCCTGCCATACTCACATTCAGAGCAAGTCTATGGGCGTGATGACATCAGGAACAGTCCACCGTACAAGACCGCTAGTGTGCAGGGGGAGCAGGAGCAGCAGGGATCGGTCTTGCACATGGAGGGTTGGTGGATTAGATAAGTATATCTCTGCTCTCCTCACCCTTAGACAACGATAAGTGGTTAACCCATGCAGTGTGGGCCCAGCCCTCCTGCATGTGGAAAAAAATCCTTGGAAAACTTCTTTAAAAATCTTGACTTTTTAGAGTGGTTCCCAAACACGTGTTCACCATGTCAGCTCTTACATAGTGATGACATAAGTTTGTAATATTTCTACGCATTTCAATAATTGTATGAAGTGATCCAGTACGTGAAGTGATGAACCTTTATCCCACCCCTCCATTTTTGCATTTAACCACAGTACTTAAAGCAGTATTTTCCCCCTTTTCCCTACCTTATTTTAGGAGTGTGTTATTCTATATCAATATTTGTAAATTTAATTTGATCAATATTTTTACATTTGATTGTTTGGTCTGCAGATACCACAGATACCATGTCAATAGCATCTTCTCCTGAAGAAGTAAACTAGGTTTACGAAACGCGTCGAGAATCAGATGCTGTTAATTTTGGCATTTAACTGTTACTTTGTGGAACTAAAATATTTTTTTTTAATGTAATTGTGGAGCTCTAATTATAGTAGATCAGATAGTTTCTTTTATTGAGAAATGTTTTATACATAATTGTCTACAAAATAAATTTTTATTATAAAAACTGTGTACCATAAAAACTTGAAAAATGTAAATACATTGTTTAATGTTAAAGAATAAGCCATATAGTTATTGTTAAACCAGAACTAAAGTAAGCAAACACTCACCTCTGATTCAATGTCCCTGAGCTCTCTCACTGGTCCCATCCTCTTCTCCCTGGCTGGTGTAGGGTTTTGGGCAATCTTAATTGGCTGGTGCAGGATTATTAAACATCCACACACGTGTAGGAGTTGATTCATCCCAGTACCAAGGCACTGTGCCAAATACAATGAGCTGGGCATGCGAAGCTCAGCATACACAGAGACCAGCCAAAATTATAAGATGGGGTTTGTGCACTATGTTTGGGGTTCATAGATTTCCCAATGGGTTAGGGAAATGTTAGTTGGACAGAACTATGCTTAGTTAGCTCACCTCCATGTTTACACAGAATCCCCAGCATCCCTCCAGATGGACCCGGGCTGCATGCTAAACTCTCTGGAGAAACATGCAGACCACGGGCTGCGGGTTTGGACACCTGCCTGATTGGCTACAGAGTGAATGGATAGATAGGTGGGTCCTCCTATTCCATTGTTTAGCATGTGCCAGGGCCCGTCTGGAGAAACGCTGGAGATGCCATGGAAAGATAGGAGTTGTGGCAGCTTAGCTCAAGGTGAACTTAGCCTTTAATGGTTTATTTTAAGGGGACACACATGTCAACTATGATATTCTTTCTATGGCTGCTCTTCTTTTGCTTTCTTATTTGTCCCTAGAATGCATTGTAATGGGCCTCCTTACTACCAATCATTATCTGAGGTAGGTTATTGAGGAATAATGGCAGCTTTCTGAGGTCTGGTGGTAGAGAAGACCTGTAAATAGCATGTGTCATCTCCCTACAGAGCCATGAGATCTGAACAAGCAGCTCTAAAACTATGGATCTTAGCATTAATACCATTATGGAGGACACAGTCTGCACCCAGGAGCTCTTCTCATTTTATGGCTGGTACACGCCTACTAGAAGATAACAATTATAATTCCATCAAATAAATTTTTTTTCTTACCAGGTTTTAATGTCTCTTTCATATAGTCCAGGTAGACCTTGAACCATGTCTTACACTCCTGCTCCATATACCACTTTTGCTTTTCAGCGCTGGACTTGCGGCCATTCCAGACATCAGTCATCTTCTCTGCATCAGGCATCAGGGAAACATACTGGGAAATAAATGTATCCAATGCTATAAAAAGATACCCATTGGCTGCAAACTCTTCATATCCGCTAACGTTCTCATTCTCATCTCCAGACATCTGGCACCAAAATCGAACTTGTAAAACAAACCCGTTATTTCGATCTGCAAGAAAAATAACAATAAAAGTATTTATTAATTTATACGTATATTATATTATATATTATTATATATATATTTAGTGATAACAAAAGCAATTTTAAATGTAAACAATTAGGCTCAATTAAAGGGGTCGTAAAGGAAAAAAAATTCCCCTAAATAGCTTCCTTTACCTTAGTGCCGTCCTCCTTCACTTACCTCATCCTTCAATTTTGCTTTTAAATGTCCTTATTTCTTCTGAGAAATCCTCACTTCCTGTTCTTCTGTCTGTAACTCCACACAGTAATGCGAGGCTTTCTCCCTGGTGTGGAGAAAGGCTCTTGAGGGGGGAGTGGGTGAGCAGGAGAGTCAGAACACTCTCTACTTTGCAGATAGAGAAAGGAGCTGTGTGTTAGTGGGCATCCTGACACTCCTGCTCTCCCCCTCCCCCTCAAGAGGCTTTCTCCACACCAGGAAGAAAGCCTTGCATTACGGTGTGGAGTTACAGACAGAAGAACAGGAAGTGAGTATTTCTCAGAAGAAATAAGGACATTTAAAAGCAAAATTGAAGGATGAGGTAAGTGAAGGAGGACTACACTAAGGTAAAGGAAGCTATTTAGGGGGAAGAAATGTTTTCCTTTACAACCCCTTAAATAAGGTCCAGGGAAAAAATTGTGAAGAATAGTCAGTTGAGGCAATCAATCAATTTTTCACTTTGATTAAAAGGGCAGCAGCTTGAAAATGACAGTTGCTGTTTAATTACATATAGATGGATTACTGCACTATGCTATTTGGCCAGGTAAATTCAATGTTACCACTCTTTTTAAACAATCTGGGCAAAGCAACAGGTTTGTTTTAATCCCTCTACAGAAGCATACACAGCACCTTTTTTTTGGACATTTTGGACACTAAATTTACAGGTACCTAGAGGCGACTATGGGAAAAAGAGCTCCTGGCTAGCAATCAGGGACAGCTTGCGCACTAGAATTAAAATTAAATGCTAGTGCTAGCAGAGATCAGGCTGATAAACACAAGTGCTGGCAGTGATCGTGGTTGATCTTGCTAACACTGTGTTTTTGGGGATGCTATACTATCGGGGACACTGGTATACTTCTGATCGTGAACAGAATACTGATACCTTCAGATACTATACTGGTAATGGTGATGATCAGCAACTTATAGTGTGACTGTGATAGTGTGGCGTGCAATCTCCCTAGTGACACAAATACAGTGTATGTGAGTGCATAAGTGCTGCTTTTACTCACACAGTCTCTGGCTTTCTTCTCTACCTGAACGAAAAAAGCTCAGGGAGGAAAAAACAGCCAGATACTGTGTGTTTCGTTTAATATACACACAGAGGGCTGTACTGTGACTTGGCTACCGCAGATCAGCAGGTGTACAGACAAAATCATTGGCTTAAACCTTCTGACAAACGCAAGATGTAACCAATCACAGCACAGGTCAGCAAAGGGTGCATGCATGCCTGTCCCAATCCTGAAAGAAAGTCTGTAGCGTACCATATGTTGCCTAGCCTGGCTGTGCCACTCACTCATAGTAAATGTATTGGTGGGAAGTGGTTAAATGCAAGCAGTGTAAGTATCTAAATTTGACCAGGTATCAGCCTTTTGCAGTTTCTGTACAGCAGAGCTTAGCAAGGAGAGGGCAGGAGCAGTGCAAAGAGACAACCAGGCATGTTGCGGTGCAAGGATCATTCTGATAGGAGGAAAGTACAGAATGACAGAGAGATGAGCTCATCAGTGTGCTGCTTCTCATTTCACTGTCCAGTCGCAGGGTGGGGATGAGGCAGAGATGTTTAAGTGGAAGTCAAACTGCAGCAGAAAAAGATCAGCTTCCCTACCCTGCAAAGGCAGGACTTTGCTGTGTGGCAGAGCTGTGTCAATTTCAGATCTGGATGGACATGAATAGAAATTGTTTGGCAGGTAAAAGGATGTTTTTTACATTATCTATGTAAACCTCTTCTTCTAATCTTATGGTTGATATCTAAATCTTTACCTTTGGTGTTGTTGAAATGTTTTATTATGTCACGTGTTATCTCCTGCTGCCTGCCCTCATAATACTGAGCAATCTGGGTCTGATTCTCCCAATGATGAGGATTTATATCTGTCTCCATCCAGGGCAGGAGAAGCTGTACTCTCCGGGTCTTACTGTCATATCTGGAAATCTGTATATCATCTACGTAACCCACAGCTTGATAGGATGGGTTCCCTGCTCCAGGAGAGGAGTCTGTCGTAAAATGATAGCGAAGGCTGTGGGAGTCTGTAAAAATAAATTAAAAAGTAAGATTGAATTATTCTTTGAAATCCCTGCTACATTTTTCACTTCTTTTCAAACAATCTATCTCTTGAAAGAGTCAGAGGTAAGTCAAATGACCTAAGAATAAGCAGACTTAATTGCGAACCTGAATCTGTACATGTCCAATCTGTGAAAAACTGCAACATTTGTAAATACCATCTTGATTCTGCATGACGGATTACGAAGTTTGATACTTTGATATTCAAAAAATGTTGATGTGTCATAAAGTTTTTGATCCAGCCAAATGTGCAGATTAATCTACTAATCTGTATCATGTATATTTATCAATAACCATTTTCATTCCCACGTAGATAGAACTTCCCATTAGAACCAATTGATACATTAGAAATTTAGATACATTAGAAAATTAGAAAACAACATGACCTAGCTTTTGCTTCAGTTGGTGGCTTATAGAAGCAGATGCTGAGAATTTCTGGACAGCTGACCACATAATTTTTAATGGGCACCAACCCTAAACTGCTTAGTTTGCCGACAAATGTTCTGGTCCATGTTAACCTGAAAATAGAATTTACGAACAGACTATGCTCTGATGGAACTTTAATCAGAGGTAAACCATACTTTTCAATAACACAAGCTAACATGTGATCTGTAATTTCAGAGTTTGCCGACAGGTGGTACGGGAAGCAATTTCTATAAGTCACTGGGGCAGTACATGGAGTACTCATATCGGATAGATTACATTTTCTGAGCAATGTGGCCTTGTGTTCAGAGAACCTGTAGCGGTGATCTTAGAAATATATTTAGTAGGGGATGATGGTCTTCTAAATAGAGAACATGCAAATGGGTTTTCAAAATGCAGGGACTACAAGCATTTAACAAGGTTCCACAATCTACTTTCTCAGTTTCTCTCCCATGGAGTAGTTTGGCATTCCAGTGCCTCAGGAATTGAGAAATGACCCTATCTCTTGCTACCAACAGAATGTAAAAAATGCAAGTACCAAACGCAATGAGGTTCCAAGGGGATATGCAGATAACCACAGTAAGGGCAGCTCCAACTACTCCTGGGACATAAGCACAAAACAACAAATAAAGTCCTGTGTAAGTCCAAAGAGCCAAGGAGTAGCTAAAATAAAAACTTGAATGTAAGGTTAAAAAGCATGATATGCAAGAGTGGCAAGACTTGTACATCATCAATGGAGAGGAGAAACACATAATACCAAAAGCTGAAGGATGACACATGATCCTGGAGCAAACAGTCAGTTACACCACCCAGGGGCCTGAGGACAGTAGGAGAAGTGTGTGGATTACATCTACCGGAAGTCACGTGTCCCGGAACCAGATGTGATGTCATGATATTATCATGATGTCAATGCACAATAAAAAGGAACTATTCTTTAGGTAAATACAATAGTTCCTGAGTCTGTGAATGTCTATGCCCATTTAAAATTCAGGCTACCTTAAGCAATAAAAAAAGAAAAAAGGGAATGGGTACCTAGAAACCCTGGGACTATGAAGTGGTGCTGATGAAGTGTAACAAGACACCAATTTTAGAAAAATAGAAAACGTTTTTTAATTCATTAATACATACAAATATAAATAAATAAATAAAGAACCAACTGAAGTCTTTTAAATAAACGGATTTCAACAAAGTGAGACGACTTGTTGCAGTTGTAGTTCACTCACTAGTTCACTCGACATGTTTCGCTCGCATTTGAGCTTCCTCAAGAGTTTAGAACTAACTACAAAGTATCAAAAGAGATAAGTGTAAAACAGATGGTCAATGAAACAATATATATATAGCAAATATAATTGTCAAATACATGTAGATATAGCAAAATATATTGAATACTTGTAGATATATCATGGTTAACAATGTATTTGACAATTATATTTGCTATATATATATATTGTTTCATTGACCATCTGTTTTACACTTATCTCTTTTGATACTTTGTAGTTAGTTCTAAACTCTTGAGGAAGCTCAAATGCGAGCAAAACATGTTGAGTGAACTACAACTACAACAAGTCGTTTCACTTTGTTGAAATCCGTTTATTTAAAATACTTCAGTTGGTTCTTTATTTATTTATTTTTTTATATTTGTATGTATTAATGAATTAAAACCCTTTTTCTATTTTTCTAAAATTGGTGTCTTGTTACACTTCATCAGCACCGCTTCATAGTCCCAGGGTTTCTAGGTACCCATTCCCCTTTTTATTTTTTTCTCGCATATATGGGATGAGGTGCTTGAAATTTGAGTGTCTGTATATCCACAAAATATCACAATCCTTTAAGCAATGTTTTAGGCAAGGGCAATGCATCATTAAGAAACTATTTGCTAATGTCTATATACTGGAACTTTATCTACATTAACCTGAATGTTTATTTTGGTTGACAGTTTATAGACCACCTTTCGAATACCCAGCTTATGCCCCAAACATCATGCAGAACATTTCTTTTTATTTAATGAAAAAATCTAATATGATATAAAATATGCTGAAGAAGAGTTTATTGTTTTCAGGCCTGCCAAAGACCAACAAACATAAACTGAAACCTTATACATTTGTTTTTCATAGGCATTTTTGTGATTTTGTGATCATTTGCCAGCCTTGTTCTAGAGGCTTTAAAGATTACATTTTACCAAGGTAGCTCTCAGCTTCACCCTCCAATTTCATAAGAATGGTTTCATCCCTTTGCAGCTTCATTAAGTCCCACATTAAGAAGAATATACCAGACAATTACACTATTAGTCAATTTGTTCAGTAGAATTCAGAATTCTGATGGGAATATTTTTTTGCCATGCACACCCAACAATTAAAAGTAGTAGCCTAAAGAATAGGAATTCAAGCATACCTATACTAAAATGTAATGATAGACAAACACAGACAGATAGATAGATAGATAGATAGATAGATAGATAGATAGATAGATAGATAGATAGATAGATAGATAGATAGATAGATAGATAGAAAAAAATGCTCCAGGTTCTTCAGGTGTTACGCCCCATACAGACGAGCGGGATTCCCGGCGGTAAAAAGTTTGCCGGGAATCCCGGGGGGAAAACCGAGAACCTGCTCGGTCACTTTCCCAGTGTACACACTAGAGGTTTTCCCATCAGGAAAACTGCAATGAGAGCTTTGGTTGGGAATCCCGGCCGTGTGTATGCTCCACCGCTGTGTTTCCCATAGGGAAACTGCCAGGAAAAAGACTGTCGGGAATCACGGCAGGAAAAAAGAGAACATGTTCTCATTTTTCCTGCCGCGATTCCCAGCGGTTTTCCTGTTGGGAAAACTGGCATGGAGCATACACACGGACACTTTTCCCGGCCAAAAGCTGTCATGGCATTTTTCCCGATGGGAAAACTGGTGGTGTGTACGAGGCATTAGTCACATAGCAAAAATCTTAAGTATTTTACTTACAAGATCACTACTAAAGGAGAGAATTAGTCGATCTTAACTCTAATCCTCCCCGACAGCAAGTGAGATCAGTCTTTAGTATTTGGTGCAGCATTTTCAGTTAGGTACATATAACAGAGTTATCCCATTTCCTATCCAATCCACAGAGGAGATTGTGGATAGGCTGTACTGTTTTACCTCCAAGTCATAATCCATCTGTCCTTCAAACATTGTGGTTGTCAATAACGGAGATGCTACCAAGACTCCAGAACCTGTTTTGCTCTCCGCCTGACGTTGGTCACCATTGCACTTCTCCTTCACTTTCAGCCATTTACATTTATGCCTTATCCAGGAATTCCCAGATAAGGAAAATGTGGCTTACACTGCACCAGATTCACTTATCTCTCACTGCTGTAGTAAGAAAAACACAAACATTTTATAAATATTGAAACATTTTAACAAAATAATGCATTATAATTGAATTAACCAGAACCCCCTGCCATCCCATAGTATTCTAGAATACTTCATGTTTTACAGTGAGATCAATACTACATTACATGCTGCAGAAGACACTAACTTTGCACATAGATTAAAGCTGAAGTCCAGGCAGATATAAAATGAATGCATACAGATTAGGGCTGCAACTAACGATTATTTTCATAATTGATTAGTTGGCCGATTGTTTCAATTAATATATTAATAACCTTAAAAAAAGTGTGGCCATACAACGTTTTCCTTCAAAAAAATTCTAATCTTAAGAACGTTTGTTAGATTTTTTAATCGTCAGTGGGGTCAAATCAACGTTTGTTTTCAACCACAGTGACGGGGAAGTTTAGAAACAATAGAAAACTTCTTGGTCAAAGGAATTCTCAGACAGTGTATGCGGTTTTTCATTCAGAAATTACATTCATTTTAAAACTGTGTTAAAAGCAAGTGAACATTTTAAACATTCTTTCATTCAGCGAATGTACAAAGATTTTTAGTATTAATATAATATGAACAATAGTGATTATTTGATCTTTTTGTACTGTAAAGGGCTACTTTTCTTGAGCAAAGTCCGCGCTTTGCTCGAGCATTTTTCTTTTCACGACGTACAACACGTACAACAGCACTATAAAGGGGAAGTTCCATTCAGATGGCGCCACCCTTTGAGCTGCTTTTGCTGATTTCGTGTTAATAAAAGTTTGGTGAGAGACGATTCACGGCTTTTCAGTCTGTTACAGCGTGATGAATGTGCTATCTCCATTACAAACGCTAGTTTTACCAGAACGAGTGCTCCCGTCTCATAACTTGCTTCTAAGCATGCGTGTTTTTTTCATGTCGTTAAAGCCTACACACGACCGTTTTTCACGACGTAAAAAACGACACGACAATTTAGAGCATGTTCTAAATTTTTACTGCCCATTTTTCATGTCGAGAAAAATGCTCTGGAGCCCACACAGGATCGTTTTTAATGACCATTTTTAAAAATTGCATTTTTCACATCATGAAAAACGGTCGTGTGTACGCGTCATAAGTCCATTCAGAGTGATGACCCCACTGCATTCACCCTCCTGACTATGTTGTTGGACCGGGGGGTGTATAAATAGCAAAAGTGGCTTCACAAATTTGATAATTCACATTTATGATTTAGACTAAGCATTTAATTGTTTGCCTGGAGTTTAGCTTTAAAGCAGAGGACAATATTCAAAGCAAAGCAACCCCATCAGAGTTCATCTTTTACTGATATGGCATTCTAGAAAAAAAATCATATTTCATCTAATTAATATTATTGGATTACTTGGAGAAATATTTCAGCCAAACATGAAAATGTTACTTTAAACCCAGGAGACAAACCTTAGCTGCTAAGTGGCCATAGTTTTCATCCGGGCATTTAGTGGAGCTGATTGGCTGGTAAAAATGGGGCTTTGTCACAATCCTTTTATACTAGCAAAGAGAACATACTGCAAATATAACCCAACATACTAAGCCTGACAGGCAGCACCACCTTTCAAACTCAGCCTTTCAAGTCAATGGGGCTTTCCCTGCAACCAGGAGCCAAGTTTTTTTTCTATTGAAAAGCCTGTGGCGTGCAAAACACAACCCAAAAACGTCACCCGGTGCAGGAAAAAAGTGCACACACATAAGGAGGTGCAACAAAAACCTGTGACGGGTGCATACGTCAATTGGCCCTCCAAAGAGGGCCCACCCCTGATCCCCCGGGGCGCAAGGCTCCTGACAGGGACTGAGGTAGTCAGTGGTCCATGCAGCCGAAGCCACATGAACCCATCCAAGGCCCATGAAGGCTCTAGCTGCATATACAAATGGCTCATTCACACTGTACAAGCCCCATCACCCATGTGAATGTAGCCTAAGGCTATATTCACAACAGTGATTAGGGCCGATGAGAATTGTAGCAGCAGCTCCTGCTGCGGCTCTCAGTGATTAGGTGCGGCCACTGGCCCCGTACACTATAATGATAGGTCACCAGTGGCCACAGTTATTTGAAGTCCTCTCTGCACAGTAAGTATGTCCAGCGGAGAGACGCGAATAGCTGTGGCCGCCAGCGACCTGTCATAGTGAATGGAATATAGTGAAATGGGTCTTTGATTCCTGGTGCTACTATTCACACCGGCCCAAATCACCGTTTGGGAATGTAACCTAGCTCATCATTCATTTCAAGAGACCTGATACAATGTACCTATACAGCAAAGTAAACACACACAAACTATTTCCAACATTGTTACAATGAATACTTTCATCCAGTTTTCAAACCAGTTTATATGACATTCCAGTACAACATTACTTTTACTAATATGATCAAAACCAGCATTGTAAAATATATAAATATATATGTATATATATATATATATATATATATATATATATAATACATTCATTTAATAATATGATCAAAACCAGCATGTTAAATACATATAGTACAGTGTGTGTGTATATATATATATATATATATATATATATATATATATAAAACAAAGTATCAAGCTAATAGAACCAAAGTCCGATTGATAAAACAGCGCTAGTTATTGGATGAAGTCCAACTCCTCATACAACAAAAGTCCAGCAAAAAAGGTACATTTCTACGGTGATATGTGCTTCTAGGATAGGCTTTGTAGTGCACCCTACACCAATTCCCAGTCTTCACCTCGAAAGTGGGTCACACTCCCCCTCTGGGGTTTACACTCACCAGGAGGTATATAAATTAGAGCCTTGTATACCGATTTCTCTTATTCAGACTTCCATCATCTCTCCAGGGTCAGCAGGGGTTAATTTCATTCAGGGCACATAAAAAAACAAGGCACTAAATAGTGTAATCACGTTTTAATAAATGCCCCCCTGTAAACACAGCCCCGCTTCCAATATACGTACAATATATACACTTGTAATGAACATTGAAAAGAGAATGAAAAGGGTTCACCGCTGTCCTCTGAACGCAGGGGCCGCACGTGTGCTAAAAAGCACTATGCTGATAAGACCTTTCCCGGTTACAGTCTGGTTGGCGGTCGAACGCACTTCTCTTCCTGGTTACGCCGTTGTAGCCACGCCCTGACGCATTTCATCACTTCCGACAGAGGGTGCACTACAAAGCCTATGCTAAAAGCACATATCACCGTAGAACTGTACCTTTTTTTCTGGACTTTTGTTGTATAAGGAGTTGGACTTCATCCATTAACTAGCGCTGTTTTATCAATCGGACTTTGGTTCTATTAGCTTGATACTTTGTTTTATGTTTTATAAATGTCTTTTCATTTATTTTAAACAGCTGCTGCTATAGATAAATTCACTTTATCTTGAGGATTTATATATCGAGTGTTTACTCAATTTATTTATTTATCATTTAACTTACTGTGAGATATTTTTCCTACCAGATGTTACCCATAGACAGTTAATACATATTTTCCTTGGCGCCGGGAAGTGCACTGTGCACCTGTGCACCTTTTTGTGCACCTCTGTCTGATATATATATATATTATAAATAATAAACACAGCATCCATGATATATATTTTGTCTGTTCTTTTTTTTTTCATTTGTTACACCCTTCCATTTTGACAGGTTTTGATAGTATATAGATATCGGATTGTTCCCATACCACCATTAACTTTATCATATTTATATACTCATATTTATATACTTACATTATTGTTCAGACAAAGAACATTTATTTGTATATACAATTTTAACATGTTATAATATTAATAATTATTATTATTATTGCTATTATTTTTGGTGTTATTATTATAATTATTATTTTTATTATTACTACATGTTAAAATTGTATATACAAATGAATGTTCTTTGACAGAACAATAATGTAAGTTTATAAAGTATATAATAATAATAATAATAATAATAATTAGTATTATTGCTATTATTATTGGTGTTATTATATTATTATTATTATTATCATTATTATTATTATTATTATTATTATTATTAATCATAGTTTTTCTCATTTTTAACAGTATTAAGAATAATGGGCCAGATTCACAGTGGAGATACGACGGCGTATCTCCTGATACGCCGTCGTATCCCTGTTTCTATCTATGCGACTGATTCATAGAATCAGTTACGCATAGATAGCCAGAAGATCCGACAGGTGTAATTGTTTTACACTGTCGGATCTTAGGATGCAATACTGCGGCCGCCGCTGGGGGGGAGTTTGCGTCGTAAACCAGCGTTGGGTATGCAAATTAGGAGTTACGGCGATTCACGATGGATTTTCGCGTTAGCTACGTCGCCGCTAGTCTAGTTTCCCGTCGCAAAGTTAGTGGTCGTTTTAGGTGCCCTAACTTTAGTCAGCAAGCATATTGCTGTCTAAAGTATGGCCGTCGTTCCCGCGTCGAAATTTAAAAATCAACGTCGTTTGCGTAAGCCGTCCGGGAATACGGAATTACGCTATGCGCGTCGCCGTTCGAAAAAATTACGTCACGGCGAGCAATGCACGACGGGAGTTCAGAAACGGAGCATGCGCGGTAGGTTCGGCGCGGGGGCGCGCTTAATTTAAATGGCACACGCCCATTTAAATTGGCCCGCCTTGCGCCGGAGGCCGCCGGCATAGGTTTTCATCGCAAGTGCTTGGTGAATCAGGCCTCAAATTGGTCCTCACTCAGCACTTAGGTTCCAAAAGCCACACATTGATATGATCACTGAATTGATTTTGCTTTGGAACTAAATTAATCAAATTAAATAGGGATCATGAGCTACTCAATTGATTTAACAAGCATCTTATTGATTTTAACACTGTCGATCGGCAGTGATGCAATTTTATCACTTGTTTCTGATCAATCAAATCTGCACGTCTGCATAAATTATCATTTTAAATTATTTTTAACCACTTCAGCTCCGGAAGATTTGGCTGCTCAATGACCAGGTAATTTTTTGTGTAACGGCACTGCGTCGCTTTAACTGACAATTGCGCGGTTGTGCGACATGTACCCAAACAAAATTGGCATTCTTTTTTTCCCACAAATAGAGATTTCTTTTTGTGGTATTTGATCACCTCTGCGGTTTTTATTTTTTGCGCTATAAACAAAAAAATACCTTTTTGCTATAATAAATATCACCAGTTTTTTTTTTCTAAAAAGCAAATTTTTTCCTTAGTTTAGGCCGATATGTATTCTTCTAAATATTTTTGGTAATAAAAATCGCAATAAGCGTATATTTATTGGTTTGCGCAAAAGTTATAGGGTCTACAAAATAGGGGAAAGATTTATGGCATTTTTATTATTATTATTTTATTACTAGTAATGGCGGTGATCAACGATTTTTATCAGGACTGCAACATTATGGTCGACAGATCGGACACTTTTGACACATTTTTGGGACCATAGGCATTTATACAGCGATCAGTGCTATAAAATGCACTGATTACTGTGTAAATGGGACTGTCAGGAAAGGGGTTAACAGTAGGGGGCGATCAAGTGGTTAACTGTGTGTCCTAGGGAGTGATTCTATGTGGGGGGATAGGATTGGCTGGAAGAGGAGACCGATCATTGTTCCTACTTAGTATGAACAACAGATTGCTCTCCTCACCCCTGACAGCACGGAGATCTGTCTGTTTACATTGACAGATCTCAACTCTGTCTCTGTGTGGAACGATCATGGGTGTAGTCATCGCGACCGCTGGGCACGCGCATCGGCTCCGGCAGCACGCCCCTAGTGGTAAAAAGGCAAACCGAGGTATAGCTACGTCGGTTTCACCCAGGGGAGCCAACCTGCCGCAGTAAAACTGCGGCGGCTGGTCGGGAAGGGGTCAATGGTTCATACCATATTTGTTCCATCCTTTAATATTTTATTCCAGTGGTCTCCAAACTGCGTCCAGGGTGCCGAATGCGGCTCTTTGCTTACCTTTATCTGGCCCTTGGGATTATTTCTCCTACTGACACTGACAATGGGGGCATAATTCTTGCCACTGACACTAACAATGGGGGACTATTCCTCCCGCTGATGCCAATGCTGGGCACCCTTCCACCCACTGACACCAATGATGGGGCACTATTCCTCTCACTAAAGATGTGACATTATTTGCTCCCACTGACACCAGGACATTTCTACTCTCAATGGTCTCAGTCCAACCCTCCTAACGTCTGAAGGACAGTAAACTGGCCCCTTGTTTAGAAAGTTTGGAGATCTCTGTTTGTGCCTTGGTTCACACTGCTGCGAATTCAAAATCGCGGTAAAATGCGCGATTTTTACCGCGATTTCGCGGCTGCGATTTTGCCGCGATTTCGGCCGCAATTTAATGTAAATCGCGGCCCGAAATCGCAAAAAGTAGTACAGGAACTACTTTTTGAAATCGCAGATGCAGCGTCGCACTGATTAGGACAGTGCCATTGCCAACAATTGCCGCCGATTTGAGATGCGATTTGACATGTCAAATCACATCTCAAATCGTTCCAAATCGTACCCAGTGTGAACCAGGGCTTAATCAATGATGAATGGCTTATGTGTGAACACTCATATCTAAATTGATCACAAATTATTGTATGTATAACCACACCTCTCAGTCACTACATCACTATAGGATTAAAGCTGAACTCTGGGCACAATTTTTTTTATTTAAACATATTTCTCAATAGACACAAAGGATATAGATCCACTTTCTGTGCACCTAATTCCTTTGCAAACCCAGGTTTTACCTTATACATTTAGTAGTGACATCACTGTGTTGTACATAGCCTGTGCATAGGGCAGAGCTGTGGGAGGGACCCAGCAGGCTCCACCCACTACAGGCTACCTGCAGAAATCTACAGAAGGGGGAGGAGACAAGACCAGTCACCCTGCACAAGGAGAGAGAGCAGCAGTGAGCGGTCTTTATTACAGGAAGCTCCTGAGAGAAACTTTCACATTGAATTACAGATCTGTAAGAAATACACAAAGCACACCCAGATTCAAGGGAGAGTACACGTGATTTTTGTACAATATTTACTTTTTTCCAGAGTTCAACTTTAGATAGTGATGTAGTGACACGGAGGGAGGGGCGGTGGTGTGGAGGGAACTATATTTAGATAGTCAGGAGACTGAAGAATTTACAAATGTTTGTTTTAGCTGAATTCCATCATCACGCCACAGTACAAACTGTTCTAAAAGTGAGAAGGAAGTCCCACAGTCATAATAGTACATACTGTGAATAGGTTATTCTAACAAGTTATAATGGAAAAAATACTGCGCTAGTTCAAAGACTAATTAAAGTGAAAGCTGCGACTAAAAATGTTATACAACATTACAACCACTATACAAAGAAAAAGTCACGCTAAAAGTGTCTAATAATGAGATGCACTAAAAACAGCGCAAAAAATGTGAAAACCAAAGTGACACAAACATGCTATGAGCAAATTGAGTTGTGAATGGATTACACGGTTGTGGGTTATAACTACAATCCACAATAAAGTCCAAAACTACAGGTGTTCACATTCAATGATCTCCCAAGTGAAAAACGTTATCCACAAACGTCCTAGGGAAAAGTGATGATAGAAGCATCTCCACCACGATCACACACTGCCTCTTACAGGAAATATACGATCTCTAAATTATAGGAGATCATATACAGCATAGACCGATGATATCCTTGAATCTTATCGCCAAACCAGGACACTCACACTGATGGGTTGCCTCAAACAGTACGCCAGTAAGAGATATATAAAAGAGAGGAGGGAACTCGCATAGCGTAAAATCCTCGAGTATTTATTAGAAAATAAAAAGATGTACACTTACATCAATTCTGTGACATGGAGCATATAAAATAACAAGTCGGCCGGCTCCACGAACATGCAGCCAGTATCTTCCGGGTCTCATCACTTGACGCGGTGACGTCAGAACGTCGCCTCCCAACGTTTCGTCTCGATGGGGACGTGGTCAAGGTATCCCGTGACCATGTCCCCATCGAGACGAAACATTGGGAGGCGACGTTCTGACATCACCACGTCAAGTGATCAGACCCAGAAGATACGGGGTGCATGTTCGTGGAGCCGGCCGGCTTGTTATTTTATATGCTCCATGTCACAGAATTGATGTAAGTGTACATCTTTTTATTTTCTAATAAATACTGGAGGATTTTACGCTATGCGAGTTCCATCCTCTCTTTTATATATCTCTTACTGGCGTACTGTTTGAGGCAACCCATCAGTGTGAGTGTCCTGGTTTAGCGATAAGATTCAAATATACAGCTATATTTAAAAATGTAGCTGTATATTAGCTGTATATTACTGCCAAAGAACAACCCAAAATAAATGATACAGCTCCTCACAATTGCAGCAATACCACAGATGTGTATAGTATTTGTTTGTACCTGTATTAGGGCCCAGAAACAATAGTGCGCATTTTGCTAATTTTTCTTTCCTAAAACACATTGACATTGATACTAAATTAAAAAATACCTTTTTTTAATCCTACCTAAAACACACTGACCCTGACCTCTGACTCTGCCCATGAACTTTGACCCTAACCTTGACCCTAACTTTCACCCTGATCAAACACTGTTTTATGTATATTTTTTTCTTTTACACATACTGTTCTTTGTTTAACTTTTCTCCTCTAGTAAAGGGAAAAAGATACAATGCGTTATATAATGGATCCTCTATGTATACAATGTATTATATAATGGATCCTCTTTGTATACAATGCATTATATAATGGATCCTGTATTTATAAAATGTATTATAATGGCTCCTGTATGTATACAATGTATTATATAACAGATCCTGTATGTATACAATGCATTGAATAACGGATCCTGCATGTATACAATGTATTATATAACGGATCCTGTATGTATACAATGTACAGTATTATAAAATGGATCCTGTATTTATACAATGTATTATATAATGGATCCTCTTTGTATACAATGCATTATATAATGGATCCTCTTTGTATACAATGCATTATATAATGGATCCTGTATTTATAAAATGTATTATAATGGCTCCTGTATGTATACAATGTATTATATAACAGATCCTGTATGTATACAATGTATTATATAATGGATCCTGTATGTATACAATGTATTATAAAATGGATCCTGTATTTATAAAATTTATTAATATGGCTCCTGTATGTATACAATGCATTATATAATGGATTCTGTATGTATACAATGCATTATATAATGCATCCTGTATGTATACAATGCATTATATAATGGCTCCTGTATGTATACAATGCATTTTATAATGGATCCTGTATGTATACAATGCATTATATAATGGATCCTGTATGTATACAATGCATTATATAATGGATCCTGTATGTATACAATGCATTATATAATGGATCCTGTATACAATGTATTATTTCAGTGGTCTCCAAACTACAGCCTGTGGGCCAATTGCGGCTCTTTGTCAGCCTTTATCCAGCCTCCTGCTGACAGCAACGGCAGGGCATATTCTTGCCACTGACACCAATGATGGGGCATTATTCCTCCTCTTACTTACCACAGTAGGTATGTAATTATTTTACTCCCATTGTCCACCAAGCATTTTTTACTCCCACTGATGCTCAGGCATTTTCTACTCCCACTGGCCACAATCCGGCCCCATAGAGTCTGAAGGACAGTAAACTGGCCCTTTGTTTAGAAAATTTGGTGACCCCTGTATTACATAATGGATCAAGAGGAGAAAAAAAAACACAGGGGGGGCCTGTACAGTGACTGATCACTGTGATAGCCAATCAGAGACTATCATAGCAATCAGGTGATCAGAAACCAGGCCTAACAATTCCCAATCATTAGTACAGGACCCGGGAGCTTTCAGTGAGATTTTGTGATGGTAGCATGCAGTGAGCTCTCATCAAAAACACAGCCACGCATAGATACAGCCTCACAAAAGAAGACCCACTTCCATGAGGCCACATATATGCATATGCTTGCTTGGAAGGGGTTGAAGAGGATCTTCCCACACCCCCTTACTACTCTATAAACCTAGTATTAATGTATAGAGGGAAATAAACAATCATACTTACCTATATCCTTGTAACCTTTTCTTCATATTTATCTATTTACCCTGCCTCTGTGTTTCCTGGGTCCCATGCCGCCATTTTGAAACTTTACTTGATACTGCATATGGCCAAGATGAAGCTCAACAAAAAAGAGAAAACCTTGATTTAGCCTCGGCCACACTGATGTCCCTTGGGAAGGCAATGTCACCATTTCCTTCAGGGAAATCTAGTACACAAGATCTCAGGGAGAAGTTTTTTCCCCAGTAATTAAATATAATTTATTATTGTATATGCATGAAATGAGGCTCATGATGTTATGTGCTGCATTTTGTGCACGTGCAGTATGACAATTCTGTGGGATCTCGCAGTTTAGGTCTGAGATTTCCCTGAAGGCAATACAGATGTTGCTTTCCCCAGGGGCATCTGTGCAGCAACTGCTCCATCAACACTAGCTTGAGGCAGGGTTCATACTATAGTAGGGTGACCAGACATCCCCGGTTTCTGGGGACAGTCCAGAATTAAGCACACTGGGCCAGATTCACATAGCCCGGGCGCAGCGTAACGTAACCGATTTAGGTTATACCGCCGCAAATTTTCTGTCTAAGTGCCCGATCCACAAAGCACTTACCTGGAAATTTTCGGCGGTGTATCCTAAATCCATCCGGCGCAAGGCGGGCCAATTCAAATGGGGCGGGTACCATTTAAATTAGGCGCGCTCCCGCGCCGGACGTACTGCGCATGCTCCCGACGCAAATTTCCCGATGTGCTTTGCGCGAAATTACGACGCGCCGACGTTTTGTGAATCGCGAAGTGAAAAAAAGACTTGCGCTGGGAAATTTTTTTTAAAAAAAAAAATTAAAAAGCGACGCGGGAAAGACAAGTATACTTTTACATGGTGTACTAAGTTTACACTTTGTAAAAGGTGCCCTATCTTTGCGACGGCAAACTAACACTTGCGGCGACGTAACGACGGGAAAACGTTTCGTGGATCGCCGTAACTGCTAATTTGCATACCCGACGCTGGTTTACGACGCAAAATCCCCCCAGCGGCGGCCGCGGTACTGCATCCTAAGATCCGACAGTGTAAAACTATTACACCTGTCGGATCTTAGGACTAGCTATGCGTAACTGATTCAATGAATCAGTCGCATAGATAGAAACAGGGATACGACGGCGTATCTGCAGATACGCCGTCGTATCCCTTTTGTGAATCTGGCCCACTGTCCCCAGACCAAGTCTGTCCCCAGTTTTGTCCCCGGATTGGATTTGAACAGGGGGTGGGGCAGTTTCAAAGTCAGTGCAGAATAAAAAAATAATCTGAATTAAACACCCCCGCTCCACCACACCTACTAGCTTAGGGGGGTGTATTTTTTCCCATTATCGGTGCCCCTTTCTGATGTGCTGGTCGGAGAGGAGGGAATATTTCTTCTGTTTCGGGTGTATGCCCATTCAACTCCACTTGCATGTTCTTCTACCTTGGCTCAAGTCCCGGCCAGCCGCCTGCCTGCTTATCTCCTTGCCTTCCCTGGCGGAGTGATTCACAAAGCACTTGCCTGTAAAGTTGCGGCGGCGGCGGTGGCGGCGTAGCGTAAAAGGTAAATGATGTCGCAAGGACGTCATTGGCTTCGACGTAAGCGTCCAGCGCCATTCACGGACGACTTACGCAAACGACGTAAAATTTTAAAATCGCGACGCGGGAACGACGTCCATACTTACCATTGACTGCGCCTCCTAATAGTAGGAGCAGCCTTACGACGAAACCGACTTACGCAAACGACGTAAAAAACTACCGCCGGGCGCACGTACGTTTGTGAATCGGCGTAAGTATGCAATTTGCATACTCTACGCTGACAACTATGGGAGCGCCACCTATCGGCCAGCGTCAGAATGCACCCTAAGATACGACGGCGTAAGAGACTTATGCCAGTCGTATCTTAGGCTACAGTCGGCGTATCTAGCTTTCTGAATACATAAAATAGATACGCCGGCGCAGCTTTTGAATTACGCGGCGTATCTATGGATACGCCGGCGTAATTCGTTCCTGAGTCTACCCCAAAGTGTTGATTTTGCATCGGCATGCAGAGATGCGTGCTGATAATAATTTTAGAGAAAGGGGGAAAGGTACACCTTAAAGCGGGAGTTCACCCATTTATTAAATTTTTTTTTTTCTCCCCTTAGATTCCTGCTCGTTCGGTCTAGGGGAATCGGCTATTTGTATTAAAATATGATCCGTACTTACCCGTTTTCGAGATGCATCTTCTTCCGTCGCTTCCGGGTATGGGTCTTCGGGAGCGGGCGTTCCTTCTTGATTGACAGTCTTCCGAGAGGCTTCCGACGGTCGCATCCATCGCGTCACTCGTAGCCGAAAGAAGCCGAACGTCGGTGCGGCTCTATACTGCGCCTGCGCACCGACGTTCGGCTTCTTTCGGAAAATCGTGACGCGATGGATGCGACCGTCGGAAGCCTCTCGGAAGACTGTCAATCAAGAAGGAACGCCCATTCCCGCAGCCCATACCCGGAAGCGATGGAGAGGATGCATCTCGTAAACGGGTAAGTACTGCACATATTTTAAAACAAATAGCCGATTCCCCTAGAGAAAACGAGCAGGAATCTAAGGGGAAAAGGTGCCCTCTAAGGGTGAACCACCGCTTTAAATGAAGCATATAAATGGTAACTAATATAAAACATATAAGATAAAGTATAAAAACACATAAAAGTGAAGGTTAAAATAAAAATAAAAATTCAAAAGGGCAGAATTTTTCTGAAAATGACATTGAGGCAAAGTACACTACTACCAACTGATGAAACAAATACATCAATAAATATATAATTATGATAAGAGCACTAACCTGCAGAAGAGATCAATAAACGCAAATAGTTTATCAGTACATAGTGGAGGAGATCCATCTTAAGGAGCCGTAATTTCTTTTATGTCGCAATAACTAGTCTCAATGAGTTTTCTCCACTTACTTCTTACGGGGATTTCCTGAAGCTCACTGATTTGATAACACAGATCAGGCCACATTTCTTTACTACAGTAACCTCTGCCTCTAAACAAAAGCCAGGAAAAGGAAACACGTGACTAAAAACTGTGAAGCCGCAAAGCCATTATGTCACAAACTGTTTTTTTATAGACTGAAGATTACAAATGTTTGCTTATTACTGTACATTAAATAATAAAAGTACTTAAATTGCTACACCAATTCAGGAAAGTTTGCGTACATACATGGGCTTCCGCAGAACTTTTTTCAGGGAGGGCATCATTTTAGGGTCACCCATGCGCCGCCCTTTTTCGACAATGTCATTATCACATTATCATGGTCAGAGACTGCAGATATAGTACAGTCCCTAGGACCCAGCGAAACTACAGCAGTGATCCCTCCGTCTGGACGATCGCTCACTCTGAGTTCCCCCCGGGGCGATTCTGGTCAGTAGTGTAGCATGTCTGTACCCTGGCAGTGGCTCAGTCTTTCTCTCTCTGGTGGCGCTTGGTAGCGTGGCTCTCTCTCTGGTGGTGCTGGACAGCATGGCTCTCTCTCTCTGGTAGCACTGGGTAGAGTAGCTCTCTCTCTGGTGGCACTGGGCAGCATGGCTCTCTCTCTCTCTCTCTCTCTCTGGTTTCTGCCTAGCACACGTCTCTTTCTTTGTCCTGTAGCACTCACTCCCTCAGCTTTTTTCCAGGCTGCAGTCTCTCTCTTGATCGAGCTGTAGCCTCCTTCCTGTGGAAAATGGGGCCGCCGATAGTCGGGACTACATGTCCCATGATGCTCTCCTAGTCTCCTTTGATTGGCCCTCAGTTATGGCCAATGGGGGAAAAGGCAGAACGGGCAGGAAGCTGGGTGGGGACCATAGTGAGAGCTGTCGTCTGACAGCCTGCAGCTCGCCTTTCTCCTTACACAGTGCCACCAAGTTCTCTGCTGGACTGATCAGGGAAAAGAGCCCGCAGTCACACTACACTGATGGGGGGGGCTTGACAGCACCTTGATGGTGTCACCTCCGCTGGCTGCCCGCACCACCATAGCGACGCCACTGTGCTGAATATGCCAATCCAACCCCTGATTCAAGGGGGGGGGCACTTGACCCCCCTTGCCATTACCTGCGGACTACCATGCGTACAAATCCCCCTTACATCTGGCTCTCTCCTTCCTCCTACATGCACAGACTTTCCCGGGAAGGCTGCACAGTGCACACCGGGGAGTCATACTCCACCTCTCACATTTAGACCTTGTTCACACTGGCATTAAAAGCAAGAGTTTGGAGTGCATTTTTCACTCTCCTCAAATACTTAGTAAAGCAGTCTGCAATTATTACTATGGACAGCACACAGTGCTGCTCACATTATCAAAACAGGAAGCGTTTGCATTGGGCTGGATTCAGGTAGAATTGCGCATTTTTTACGGAGGCGCAGGGCAACGTTTTTGCCCTGCGCCCCCGCAAATTTGCTGCGCTGCCCTTGATTCACGGAGCAGTAGCTCCGTAAATTGCGTGGGCGCGCCGCCAAGCGCGCGCAATTTAAATGATCCAGTAGGGGGCGGGAATCATTTAAATTAGGCGCGATCCCGCGCTGATCGTAGAGCGCATGCTCCGTCGGGAAACTTTCCCGACGTGCATTGCGGCAAATGACGTCGCAAGGACGTAATTTGCTTCAAAGTGAACGTGAATGGCATCCAGCACCATTCACGATTCACTTACGCAAACTACGTAAATTTCAAATTTCGCAACGCGGGAACGACGGGTATACGTAACATTGGCTGCCCCTGCTAATAGCAGGGGCAGCCTTACGCAAAAACCGCCGTACGGAAACGACGTAAATTGCGTACGCAGGGCTCGCGCAACGTTGTGAATCGGCGTTAGTATGCAATTTGCATACTATACGCTGAGCACTACGGGAACGCCACCTAGCGGCCATCGCAAGAATGCAGCCTAAGATATGCGGGCAAAATGGTTACACAGGCGCAATTGCTTCTTGAATCCAGGCCAGTGTGTTCAGCTCTATCTCTATGTACCTGGCCCCAAATCTCCAGGCAGGGTGCATAGAGTTCTACAGGACGCACGTGATTAAAGCCAATTGGCTTCAAAAAGGGTGGTCTTGGGGAGCAGAGCGTTGCGCCCTGAGCCCACCCACTTGTGACAATAGTGAGTCAACATTGTCTATTGTCTTCCTGCTTCTCCTCCCGGCCAATCAGGACAGGAAGCAAGTCCTGAGACCGGATTGGCCAGAAGGAGAAGCAACCGGATAAAGTTTTCATAAATACATTATAACATTTTGTAAATTAGTAATTTTTCTTCTTCACTGATATGCGCTGATGAGGCGCCACTGGTGGGCAGGGCTGCTGAAAGAAATTGCGGGGCCCCTTACAGACTACCTGACATGGCCCCTACAAGAAAATATTAAAGCTATATTTCACAAAAAATACAATAAAATCATTATTAGCAGACACAAATACAATATAACTCCTGCTAAATATAAAAGACAAAACTGAGTTAAAGCGGTAGTTCACCCCCCCCCCCGACACATTTTACCATCGAGACAGGCATTGTAGCGCGAGCTACAGTATGCCTGTCCCGATTTTTTTAACCCCGTACTCACCTTGTAGTCGTCCATCGTAGATTTCGGCTCCCGCGGGGAATGGGCGTGCCTATGGAGAGGGAGGATGATTGACGGCCGGCCCTGGCACGTCACTCTCCCCGAAGACAGCCGGAGTAGGTCTCGGCTCTTCACGGCGCCTGCGCACAGGCTATGCGCACGCGTCGTGAAGACCAAGCCTATTTCGGCTATTTCCGGAGAAGCGTGACGCGCCAGAGCCGGCCGTCAATCATCCTCCGTCTCCATAGGCACGCCCATTCCCCGGTATCTTCGATGGACGATTACAAGGTGAGTACGGGGTAAAAAATTCGGGACAGGCATACTGTAGCTCGCGCTACAATGCCTGATTTTAAGGTAAAATAAAAAAATAAAAAAAATTTCCCGTCGATAGGGTGAACCCCCGCTTTAATAAATAAAAATGAAGATGAGATGAAAAAAATATACAGCCTGGTTAGAGTTAGAGCTCCGGGATCAGAGACAGAGGGAGAGAAAACAAAGTTACAGAGATAACAAACTCAGGAGCATAGCTAACATTAGAGCCATGAGGGGGATTAGTGAGAGACGTCTTTCTCAGCCGATACAAGCTGGCAGCAGGGAGAGGGGGAGAGACTTCTGGAGGAAGAGTTCTGCAATTGTCGTCCATCACTAATCCCCCTCCCTGTGTGGACCTCCCTGTGTGCTCAGGCCCCCTACAAGAGGATCGGTGGTCTCCCCTATCAGTGGCCCTGCGAATGGGCACTGATGAGGAGGCATTAAAATGCAGCACTGATGGGCACTGATAGGCAGCATTAATATGCAGCACTGATAAGTGTCACTGATTGGCACTGACGGAGGCTTGTTCTGAAGGATATCATATGACATCCTCCCAGAACAATGAAACCCCCGCCCTGCTGTCATTTTGCTTTAGGCTGGGTGGGAAGTGGTTAAGCATCAGTATTTTGAGCAAGCATGCATGAACAATGCCTTACCAACTCAGCAGCTCCCTCATGGCTGCACAAAGTGTGGGGTGGCTGGGAGATAAAGTTCCGAACTGCCACTCATTGGAAGAACAGTACAGGCAACAGGAGCTCTGCAGTGGCAGGAAGGAGAAAGGGGAGAGAGAACACAACCTGCCACCTGGCTCTCTCCTCTGAGCTGACAGGAGTAATGATGTCACTGTCACTACACCTGTCAGCTGTGGCACACCTCTCAATGTGCCCTCCCTCCAGTTTTGGCCCAGTACACATGACCCTCTATTGTTCACAACTTCCATAAGTAGAACAAAAATCAGAAGCAACAGACTTGACCATCCCACCAACCAGTCTTGCTGTGCTATTTTACTATAGGTAGGTGCTAGAAGTGAGGATTGTTGTGATAGCTGTCAGGCAGGCCTATGCTGCATTCTAGGCCTGCTTGTTTTGATCTGCAGGGCAGGGAGTGGCTAGTGTAGCAGTGGGTGTGATCACCTGTCCTTCAGTTCTTGGGTGCCTCCCCTGCTTCCAGGGAGAATGTTCTGGAAGAAGGGCAGGGCTGAGAGTTGGAGTGACAGGGAGTTCATGTGAGGAGCCCTGACCAATCCCCAATTGGAATTGGCAGAGGGCAGGCCTCCTTCATAAGCTCAGGTCCAGCCCACTGGAGGGGAGTTGTCGGCTGGGTGAAGTGAAGAATCGAGTGTTAGATCGCAGCAGGAGGCCCATCCCCATTTGGGGGGTGCGCCTCGGCGGAGGAGTTTGGGAGCTGGGAGGGAGCCTCATCTTTACACGGTCATGGAAGAGGTGTCCTGCAACAGAGGGGCTGGAGAAGCGGTTGGTATGCACATCCAGATAAGTTGTTCGCCATGGACTCAGGGCAGGAGAAGGTCAGTGAGTGAGGCACAGTGGATATCTGGAGGAGGCATGCCAGGGGAGCTGGGTGCAAGGCCAGAGGAGAGACTGGGGGTTTTTGTGTCAAATCGATGTGACCTGCGGGCACAGGATTTGCAAGTTGGGCTAGCTGGGATCAGTAGTCCACCATTAATTCAAGCTGCTAAACATCTAGGCCGCCAAGAATGGGTACTGCAGTCCCCTGGCCTAATAACAGTTCAGCAAGTCAGAAAGCAACTGGAACCATTCAGAGTTATCCCTGGAGTAATGTGAAGATGATCGGGTGGAAAGACTAATAGGTCACAGTAAAGTTTTGTGCAGGAGGAGAGGAGTCCCGGGAGTAACAGTCTGCAGGAGTTGATGAAGAGGAGATGCAACGATCTGTAGGAGTTTATGCAGGGGAAGTGACTGTGAATGTTAGAGTCCATCAGTTCTTCAAAGCTCAATTAATTTAACAAATTCTCTAACTATGATGGCAAAGTGATCTGTTCTATGGGCATCCCATACCCCTTTCCCCAACCAAGTTATATCCCCCAATAAAAAAAAAAAGAAAAATGACTGTTCATTGTCTCTGAGAGTGATAGATGCAGGTCTGGCAGCAGGGTGACATGGTGGATGATAGTAACTAGTAGCAACATTCTGCTACATTTGCATCTAGGTATACATGTTTATTTTTATCCACAACTGTTATATCCATTTCGGGGGATTGGTAAGCGGTGTTTGCACAACAGGTCCTGTGCGTGGCTGGGCATCCCCCATGTTAGTAAAAAGGAAGGTGGTCACTGTAGGCAGGACCCTCCCGTGCTACAGACATAGAAGAAAGAAAATTTAGGATGCGGCCTCCATTAAAAATATGAAAGAGAATATCAGACTTTCCCTAACTTTGTGAGCAAACGTGTCAAGAAAGGTTGGATCCTTTGGAGACATTGGGGCAGATTCAGGTACCGCTGCGCACTCCTTACGGAGGCGCAGCGTCCCGTTTTTCCCCCCCGCTGCCCCCGCAAATTATTTGCGCTACGCTTCATTTACGAAGCAGTAGCCACGTAATTTGCGTGGGCGCTCCTCAAAAATGCCCGGCGTAAGGGCGCGTAATTTAAATGATCCCGTAGGGGGCGTGGATCATTTAAATTAGGCGCGTTCCCGCCGTGCATTGTGGTAAATGACGTCGCAAGGACGTCATTTGCTTCAAAGTGAACGTGAATGGCGTCCAGTGCCATTCACGATTCACTTACGCAAACGACGTAAAATTTAAACTTCGCAACGCGGGAACGACGGGTATACGTAGCATTGGCTGCCCCTGCTAATAGCAGGAGCAGCCTTACGCGAAACCCGACGTACGCAAATGACGTAAACTGCATACGCAGGGCTCGCGTAGGGTAGTGAATCGGCGTTAGTATGCAATTTGCATACTATACGCTGACCACTACGGGAACGCCCCCTAGCGGCCAACGTAAGAATGCAGCCTACGATATGACTGGCATAAAAGCCTTATGCTAGTGATATCTTAGGCTGCCGTCGGCGTAACGAGGTTCCTGAATCAGGAGCATTCTCAACGCCGGCGCAAGTAAGCAATTGCGCTGCGTAACTATGGTTACGCAGACGCAATTGCTACCTGAATCTGGGCCATTGACTATTAGATAATATGGTAAGAGGAGCTAAGCGGATTCTGGCTGATAGTCTTTCGTGTTTTCAATGGAGTGTGGAGACTATAGAGGCCATCACTCACACTGTCTATGTGTAAAAAAGGCCAGTCTTGAGTTTAGCTATGGGACGATGTGTGCTAATGCAAGCCTTTTTTTTTCTTTTTACTTAGTCTGTTGATTATTGGTGGGAAGGGAAAGAATGGTTGATCAGTTTTACTTTTTACATTTCTAAGTTATGTATGAAAGACCTACATCATGTGACTCTTTTAATACAATACAGCCGGAATACACTGTAGCAGGCAGAGCTACCTTTTTTAACCACTTGCCTACAAGGGCACTTTCACCCCCTTCTGCCCAGGCCAATTTTCAGCTTTCAGCGCTGTCGCACTTTGAATGACAATTGTTTTACCATGCAATACTACTCAAATTAAATTTTTATAATTTTTAGAGCTTTCTTGCGGTGGTATTTGTTTTTTTTGCTAAATAAACAAAAAAATACCAATTTTGTAAACTTTTTTCTTTGTTTCTGTAATAACATTTTCCAAATAAGCAATTTATCTCTTTTACTGATTTTTTATTTTTTTTGAAAAGCCTATGGCGTGTGAACACACCCAAAAAACTCCACCCGGTGCAGAAAAAATGTGCACACACATAAAGAGTGTTCACAAAAACGTGCAGACGGGTGCAACGTCAAGTGGTCCTCCTGTGAAGAGGGACCCAAACCCTGATCCCCCGGGGCGTTAGGCTCCAGACGGGGACTGAGGTACTGTGGTCCGAGCAACCGAAGCCGACACGGACCCAACTTCCTCGGAGAGACTGCCGAAACAGAACCCTCCCAGTACTAGGTGGGGCTCCCCCGAAGGGAGACCCCATGAGAGCAGGCGAACTAAGCCAGAAGGCCATGTCCACCCACTCCCAAGACGTTCAGGGCTGGTCCGAGGACCCGCACCCTACTAATCACATAGTGAACAAAACATGCACAAACAAAAAAAGACAAAAACGTGACAAAACATAAGCAATAAATTAAATAAAGTGGGGGGAAAGGGATAGTGGAGAGGAGAGTGAAGAAGTGGTAATTGTGGTGTACATATATATTTAACTCTTTTACTGATATGCGCTGATAAGGCTGCACTGATGGAGAGACACTGATAGGGTGGTGCTGATGAGCGCCGATAGGCGGGCCTTATGGGCATGGATATGCTGCACTGATGGAGAGCCACTGATGAGCGCTGATAGATGGAACTGATGGGAATTGATATGCTGCACTGATAGAGCTCAATTGAAAAGCCTGTGGTGTGCATAACACAACCCAAAAACTTCACCCGGTGCAGGCAAAAATGTGCACACACAAAAAGTGTGAAACACAGAAAAACTGTGACGGGTGCATCATCAAGTGGTCCTCCGAAAAGGGCCCAGCTCTGATCACCCGGGGCGTTAGGCTCCTGGCAGGGAAAAGAGTAAAATGTGGTCCATGCAGCCGAAGCCACACTGATAGAGCTGCACTGATCATCAGGGCATTGATTATCAGTGTAAATGTCTGCTGTCACAGGAATGCCGGTTATTGGCTTTCCTTTCCTCACATAGTGACAGCGCTGAGGAAGGAAAATGCCGATAACCAACATTTGTTTACATGGGAGCAGCTGTGATTGGACACAGCTAATCACATGGTAAAGAGTCAATGCTATTGGCTCTCTACACCCATCGGTGATGTGCTTTGTGCGAGGGACACTGCTCACCACCGATCACTGTGTTGCGACTAGAGGCATGCAAGAGTGGCGAGACTGGGTCAACGTCATATGACATCAACCCAGAAGGAGGAGAGTCCCACCCCACCTGGCCCTCAATTTGCTATAAAATTTTAATTTTTGTGAATTAATAATTTGGATTCCTGTAAAATCCACTCCACATTTTTACTCTCTAAAAATAAAGCCTCATACACGCGATCGGATTTCCATCGGACAAAGCATAGGACTTTTGTCCGAAGGGCATTGGCCGTGAAATTGTATTGCATACAAACGGCAAAGAGTTGTCAGCCAACAAACACAAAACTATGTGTTTTTTCAGCTCTTTAGCGCCATCCTTTGGGCAAGTTCTGCTAATGTTGTGTTATGGTTAGCATTGCTTCTGAGCATGCGTGTTTGTACTTTGGAGTTTTGTCCGAAAGACTTGTTTACACACGATCGTAAAATCCGACAAGACACATTTGTTGTCGGAACATTTTAAAGCATGCTATCCATCATTTGTTGGTGGAAAATCCGACAACAATTGTTCGATGGAGCATACAAACAAACGGATTATCCGACAACATCCTGCCATCACACAATTCCCGTCGAAAAATCCGTTTGTGTGTCGGGCATTGAGAATTACAATTAGGTAGGGCTTTACAGAAAATGACACTTTGAATTCCAGCAAGAATTTATCACCTTTTATTCATTCATGTAAATTCTCAGGCCCCATACACACCATAGAATCTATCCGCAGATAAATCCCATCAAATGGGTTTCTGCGGATAGATCCTATGGTGTGTACACTCCGTCGGATATCTATCCGCAGATAAATCTCCCCTGGAATGGATTTCCAGCAGATAAATATTTGTCGACATGCACAGAATATCTATCTGCTGGAATCCATTCCAACGGATGGATCCGCTCGTCTGTACAGACTTACCGGATCCATCCGTCCAAAGGGATTCCCCGCACGCGCCGTAATGAATAGACGCATGCGTGGAATTCCTTATATGACAGCGTCGCGCCCGTCGCCGCGTCATAATAGCGGCGACGGCGCGACACGTCATCGGCAGAGGATTTCAGCGCGGATTTCAATGCGATGGTGTGTACACGCCATCGCATTGAAATCCTCTGAAATCTTAGAGAGGATTTATCCGCGGATACGGTCCGCTGAACCGTATCTGCGGATAAATTCTATCGTGTGTATGGGGCCTGAAAGGAAAAAATCTGTTGCTGTAATTGCAGTGTTGCTTGGAATTTGGTTTCAATTTGTTAGTGTATCTAAATCTGCTGGTACATTTAATACTCCCCTCCCCCAGACTGACAATGCTGCTGTCCAAAGGCGTCTCTGTTGCTCCTTCATCGAGAGTGGGGGCGCTCTAATACAGGAGGTGTGTTACTGGACAGATTACCAGATGAAAAGGAATGCAGCCATCACATCTAATAAATCAGAGGTCAGCAATGTACGGCCCGCCACCGCTACCTCTCTGGCCCATCAGTGCTCATGATTAATTCACGGGCACCCGGCCCGCGGACATTTTCACCTCCGTCCTCTTCATTGTACAGCGGCGAGTGGCTGGTATCACAGGGCTGGATGGGGGCGGGAACTGCTGGAGTATACTTTTCACATTAAACAGCAGGTGATTGGTTGCTGGGCAATCTTAGCAGCCTGTTAGTGTGAAAAGATAACTTCAGCAGTTAAAAGTGAAAATACTAATGCGCAAACCAAAATAGATAAAAATATATATGTGAGTGGCTGCCAACATGAAAAGGTGTTCCCACACAGTACTAATTAATTAATACTATATTTGGCGCTTATTCAATAAGCAATATCTTCAAACACAGTATAAAGTGCAAAAATACAAAAGTGACAGTGCACTTTATACTGTGTTTGAAGATATTTATTGCTCATTGAGTAAGCGGCTAAGCGCCACATCGAGTATTAATTAACTTCAGCCCTGTGATGTTGATCTCTGCCCTGCTGTGTAAGGTAGGAGAGTTCTGTGTTTGTGTGTGGGGTGGGGTGCAGGGGGGCAGAGGACACTGCTTCGGGGGGATACAAAAAACTGCTGTGGGGGGGCCGAGGACACTATGGGTGTGATGTGAAGGGGGACAGATGACACTGCTATGGGGGTGTGGGGTGGGGTGCAGGGGGAGCAGAGGAAACTGCTTTGGGGGGGGACACAGAAAACTGATACGGGGAGGCGGAGGACACTACGGGAGTGATGTAAAGGTGGACAGATGACACTGCTAAAGAGGGGGACTGCAATAGGGGGGGACCTCATATCTCCCAACTGTCCCGGATTGCGAGGGACTGTCCCTGATTTGGAGCAATGTCCCTCTGCCCTTCTTTCCTCCTCATTTTGGTCTGATCTATATAGCTGTATATAAAATGCATTTTTTATCTTTCAAAAAAGAGATTGCCAGTGCTAAACCTTTCATCCAAATTTCTAAATTGCTGCATTTGTAAATTCTAAAAGCAAATATAAAGGAATAGTAGTGGTAAAAAACACTTGTGGATTTAAATAACCTTTTTTTTGGTTACTGCTCCTTTAAGGGGGTGTGGCAGGGGGTGTGTTCTATGCCTACATACATTTGCTAGTAGGTTTCCCTCATTCCCATCTCAAAATGTTGGGAGGTAAAGGACCCTATTAGGAGCCCCTTCTCCCCTGGAGACAAGGATCTCTTCTCACCTGGGGACAGGAACCCCATCTCCAGACCATGCTGGACGGCAGGGCTGGCGTCAGCCATCCTTGAGTGCCAGGATGGGGGAGTCACTCTGCACATGCTCAGTTTGGTGTGTATTGATAGAGAGTTTTTTATTTCTTGGGAGAGTGCATGTGATCAGCACAGGGCCAATCAGAACTGTCCAGAGGGTCAGGGGTCCTGCAGCCTCATAGGACAGTCAGAGGAGAATGAAAACTCCTCCTACAAGCTTTGACCGGACACTTATAGAAGTTACAAGACTGCTATATACTGCTGATGAGAAAAGGTATTTAGCAGTTTTTATTTACTAAAATAATTGCATTTCCATGTACTGTTGGAGACCAGATATAGTGACTGCGGGCTCCAGGGTGGGGGGAAACGATTGAGAAAAACAGATCAGTACATACAATCAATGTATGAAATATCTAAAATAACTAGGCTGCAGATAAGTTTAGTCTGTGACATCTGCTGCAAATATGATAGCTGGTTTTCTCTCTCTCACTTCTTAACCACTTCCAGACCTGCGCACGACGATGTACGTCCATTTTTTAAAGATTGATATCTCGGTAACGGCAGCAGCTGCTGCCACAACCGAGGTATCAATCTTTAGTGTGCGCGGTCTGGTAAACGATAACGGCGGTCTCCGTGGCGGATTCGCCGCGAGATCGCCGTTATCGGTGGCGGGAGAGGGCCCCCCTGCCGCTCTCCCGCGCCCTCCGCCGCTTACCGGAGCCGTCGGTAGCGGCGGAGGCGATCGGGACCGTTCGGCAGCTGAGCGGGGACGAGACTGAAGGAAAAATCTCCTTCGCCCATCCCCATAGCTCTGCTGGGCGGAAGTGACGTCAAAACGTCAGTCCCGCCCAGCCTCTTAAAGAGACAATTTTTTTTTTTGTCATTTGAAAAAATTATATTTCCAAATTTTTTATTTTTTTTTTGCATTTAAGCCCAAATATGAGATCTGAGGTCTTTTTGACCCCAGATCTCATATTTAAGAGGACCTGTCATGCTTTTTTCTATTACAAGGGATGTTTACATTCCTTATAATAGGAATAAAAGTGATACTTTTTTTTTTTCAGTGTAAAAAGTAATAAAATAAATAAGAAAACAAAAAAAAAAATTTTTCCCGACGAGCTTGCGCGCAGAAGCGAACGCATACGCGAGTAGCGCCCGCATATGAAAACAGTGTTCAAATCACACAAGTGAGGTATCGCCGCGATCGTTAGAGCGAGAGCAATAATTCTAGCCCTAGAGCTACTCTGTAGCTCAAAAAATGCAACCTCTAGAATTTTTTAAACATCGCCTATCGAGATTTTTAAGGGTAAAAGTTTGACGCCATGCCACGAGCGGGCGCAATTTGTAAGAGTGACATGTTGGGTATCATTTTACTCGGCGTAACATTATCTTTCACAATATATAAAAAAATTGGGCCAAATTTATTGTTGTCTTATTTTTGAATTCAAAAAAGTGTTTTTTTTCCAAAAAAAGTGCGCTTGTAAGACCGCTGCGCAAATACGGTGTGACAAAAAGTATTGCAATGACCACTATTTTATTCTCTAGGGTGTTAGAAAAAAATATATATAATGTTTGGGGGTTTTAAGTAATTTTCTAGCAGAAAAAACTGTTTTAGTCTTGCAAACACCAAATCTGAAAAACACCTAAGGTCTGGAAGTGGTTAATATGAAGTCTGAGCTCCCAGGATGCACCTGTTTCCTTTTCTAAAAATGAAAGATGACAGGACTTTCTTTTTTTAAGAATTTTTATTGTCAGACAATGAAGTATCAAATTCCATACATGGCTCATAACAAAGCTATACAGAACATATAACAAGGGACCACAGAGATATGTACAGTCTCAACATTGACCATTGTAGAGAGACACACAATAGATTGTAAAAAGAAGCCAGGTATCATTATTTAATCCAAATCTAGCATAGAAGTTTACAATTCAAAAAGTAAAGAAAAGGAAAAAAACACAAGACAGAAAATAAATAGATAAATTAAAGTATAAGTGTAAACATTACTGTCCATCAGGACCATTGGAGTGTGATATAATGCTATACAGGCAGCTAATGGAGAGTCCACTAAAACAATACGAAGGGGAAACTCCTCCATAGTTGCTGGAGAATCCTTCCATCAAAACCGTATCTTCAAGCGGTTGTATAGTCCCCAAAAAATAGTATTTTGTCACCTGTAAGGCAAAAGGCATAATGAGCTAGTATGCACCGCATACTAGCTCATTATGAAATACTTACCTTAGAACAAGGCTCACCTGGTCCACGCCAAGGTAGCTGACATGTTGCCTCGGTGTGTCTTCCGAGTATCCCAGCTCCAGCGCTGTGAGTGGCTGGAGCCGCGATGTCGTCACTCCCGTGCATGCGCGCGGGAGACTTCTTTCCGGCAAGGTCTGGCGTCTGCCGGGCCTTCAGCCGAGAATCCCCTGTGCGCATGCGCCGCTGCAGTAAGCAGCACATTGCAAGAGGAATGTCTCTTAAACCATAAAGATTTTTTTTTTATTATATTATAGGCTTTTTATAGGCTTACCTGTAGGTAAAAGTTACAGAAAAGACTATACAACTGCTTTCATTACAGAAATTGGGGCATCCGCGGCCCTTATACTTCATTCTATAAGGTGAAAGAGTAACAATAACCGGTTTCTTCCACATAACCAGAGTAAAGTCGACTACACAGTTTTTCTTTTTTTTTTTTTTTCAAGCCAGCGAAAAAACATGAGGGTCTCAGGAGGAGCCGCTGTACTAACAATCTGATATTAGTACATATATCTCCCCTGCTGAGCTATTGTGTTCTAACAGGGGACGCCCCCCCTGCGCACTCCGGAAAAAACATCGGTCAGTGCTTTCAGCCATTGGCACTGATTGGGTGCCGATTGGCAACCCTTTTTCAGCCGTGAAGCTGGCCAGATGTTTTTTTTTTTTCTTTTTAAAAATGGCTGCCTCCAGCATGAAGAAACAATGCTGGCGGCAATTTACAGCACACACTAATTTTGGTAGCATAATTATTCATGTGGAATAATAATAATAGTTCCTTTCTAAAGAACATTGGGCCTAATCCACAAAAGGGATACGCCGGCGTATCTACTGATACGCCGTCGTATCCCTGTTTCTATCTATGGAACTGATCCACAGAATCAGTTTCCCATAGTTAGGCAGAAGATCCGACATGTGTAAGGGACTTACACTGCCGGATCTAAGGATGCAGTACCGCGGCCGCCACTGGGGGCATTTCTCGTCGAAATGCCGCTTCGGGTATGCAAATTAGCACTTACGGAGATCCACGAAGCTTTTACGCTTAGTTTTTTCTCCGTAAGTATTAGTTTGCCGTCGCAATATTAGGGCTGCTTTTACAAAGTGTAAAGTTAGTACACCATGTAAAAGTAGACCCTTCTTTCCCGCGACGCTGTCAAATTTATTTTTACATTTTTTTTTTCCCGGCGCATCTTTTTTTTTTCCCGACGCAACTTTTTTTACCCGGCGCGATTCACAAAACTCGGCGTAATGTAAAACCGCGCAAAGCACGTCGGGAAATTCGCGCCGGGAGCATGCGCAGTACGTCCGGCCCGGGAGCGCGCCTAATTTAAATGGGACTCGCCCCATTAGATTAGGAACACCTTGCGCCGGACGGATTTAAGTTACACCGCTCAAAATTTCTAGGTAAGTGCTTTGTGGATCGGGCACTTAGGTAGAGATTTTGCGGCGGTGTAACTTAAACGGGAAAAATTACATTGCGCCGGGTTTTTGTGGATTAGGCCCATTATTTTTTCTTAGCATGTTCCACTTTAAAGGGTCACTAAAGGAAAAACATTTTTTTGCTGAAATGACTGTTTACAGGGTATAGAGACATAATAGTTAACTGATTCCTTTTAAAAAAGATAAAAAATAGATAAAAATCAATCATATAATGTACCTGTAGTTTTTTAGTTTCGTTTTTGCATCTAGTTTCGTTTTAGCATGTTATGCTGTATCTGTGCTGGACAGAGCCATAGAGCAGTGATGGTTTGAAAACAAAACTAAAATCTCCCAGTACTGTGGTGATCAGGAAACAGACAACCAGAAAGTGTCCAAAACAGACAACCAGAAAGTGTCCAAAACAGAGGAGAATTACAGCAACATCAGAGCAAAAACGAACAGTGAGGACATGAAACCAGGACTGCAGTAAGGTAAAGGACGCTATTTAGCTAAAAAAAAAAATCCTTTAGTGACCCTTTAACCACTTGCTTACTGGGCACATAAACCCCCCTCCTGCCCAGGTGAAATTTCAGCTTTCGGCACTGCGTCGCTTTAACTAACAATTGCGCGGTCGTGCGACGTGGCTCCCAAACAAAATTGACGTCCTTTTTTCCCCACAAGTAGAGCTTTATTTTGGTGGTATTTGATCGCCTGTGCGGTTTTTATTTTTTGCGCTATAAACAAAAAAGTGCGACAATTTTGAAAAAAAATACAATATTTTTTACTTCTTGCTGTAATAAATATCCCAATTTAAAAAAAAAAAAACACATTTTTTTTCTCAGTTTAGGCCGATACGTATTCTTCTACATATTTTTGTTTAAAAAAAAAAAATCGCAATAAGCGACTGGTTTGCGCAAAAGTTATAGCGCTTACAAAATAGGGGACAGAATTATTATTTTTTATTATTATTTTTTTTTTTACTAGAAATGGCGGCGATCTGCGATTTTTATTGGGACTGCGACGTTATGGCGGACACATCGGACACATTTTTGGCGCCATTCACATTTATACTGCGATCAGTGCTATAAATATGCACTAATTACAGTATAAATGTGACTGGCACTGAAGGGGTTAACACTAGGGGGTGAGGAAGGGGTTAAATATGTTTCCTATAAAGTGTTCTAACTGTAGGTGGAGGGGGGTGACTGGGGGGGGGTGACCGATCTATGTCCCTATGTACAAGAGACACAGATCGGTCGCCCCTCCAGAGACAGCACCGCTGTCTCTGTGTAAAACGGCAATGAGAGATGATCTCATATGTTTACATATGAGATCATCTCTCATTGGCCGCGCAGATCGCAAACGGCCACTCTGATTGGCCGTTCGCGGCCATCTGTAATTGGCTGTGTCCAAGGGACACGGCCAACACAGATTTTCCCCGCTGCGCGCTCTGGAGCGCGCGCGGGGACCGCCCAAAGGGGCGGACGTCAATTGACGTCCTGTTGGCTTTTGGGATCCGCGCGGTAGCCGTCAATTGACGGCAGGCGGATCCCAAGTGGTTAAGGTAGTTGTGGGTTGTTGTTGTTTTTTTTTACACTGCTGCAGGTGTAAAGTGCAGACACCTAGAGGTGCACATGCTTGCAGAAGCCTGCAATGCTCCACCATCATGTCTGATCACCCGACTCTTCTGATGGCCAAAGCTCCGGCTCTTCCTGGTTGTACTGAAGCTTCCCTGACCCCATGGGAGGAAATTCCACAATCTCTCGCACTGGAAGTGTCAGAACTTTCCCCATCAGGAGAGTTGGGTATTCAGGTGTAGCGATGGGAACTTGCAGTCTGCTGCAGACATGCGCACCTCTAGGTACCAGTACTTTACACCCAATAGCAGCTTTCCTTTTTGTTTTGGTACTTTGAACAGGAATGCATTGTGATATAAGTGATATAAATAGGTAATAAAGATGACATGTATACATGAAAGAAAAAGAATTGCAGCGGGGCTAGTCAACTATCGCTTTCCTCCATCCCCTCTTCTTCTGTTTTTACAGCCTGTCCACGTCCTATAAAGAAAAGCAGAAATAAGGTCATCGTTTACAGTCATTTTCTTCTTTTATACCTTTAACCGCATTTTTAATATGTATTTTAGATACACATGCGAGTTTGATAAGCTTGAAGTTTAGGGCTTGGGTCGATGTGATTTTCTTGTGGTTTCCAGTGTGACTATGTACTGTATAGACATAGGGGCAGATCCACGTAGCGCGGCGCATTCTTCCGTCCGGCGTAGCGTATCTCTGATACGCTACGTCGCCGTAACTTAAGTTTTTTTTTTTTTGTATCCTGAAAGAATTTCTGCCGTAAGTTACGGCGGCGTAGTGTAACTTAGGCGGCGTAAGGGCGCGCAATTCAAATGAATGTGATGGGGGCGTGTTTTATGTTAATACGTCTTGACCCGACATAAATGACGTTTTTTTTAACTGCGCATGCGCCGTCCGTGGGGGTATCCCAGTGCGCATGCTCGAAATTAACCTGCAACAAGCCAATGCTTACGACGTAGACGTCATTCTACGCAAAGCCCTATTCGCGAACGACTTACGCAAACGACGTAACATTTTAAAAATTCAACGTGGGAACGACGGCCATACTTAAAGCGGGAGTTCACCCAATTCGGTTTTTGTTTCTATTCTAGCCTTAGATTCCTGCTCGTTTTGTATAGGGGAATCGGCTAGTTGTTTTAAAATATGATCCGTACTTACCCGTTTTCGAGATGCATCTTCTTCCGTCGCTTCCAGGTATGGGTCTTCGGGAGCGGGCGTTCCTTCTTGATTGACAGTCTTCCGAGAGGCTTCCGACGGTCGCATCCATCGCGTCACTCGTAGCCGAAAGAAGCTGAACGTCGGTGCGGCTCTATACTGCGCCTGCGCACCGACGTTCGGCTTATTTCGGAAAATCGTGACGCGATGGATGCGACCGTCGGAAGCCTCTCGGAAGACTGTCAATCAAGAAGGAACGCCCATTCCCGCAGCCCATACCCGGAAGCGACGGAGAGGATGCATCTCGTAAACGGGTAAGTACGGATCATATTTTAAAACCAATAGCCGATTCCCCTAGAGAAAACGAGCATGAAGCTAAGGGGAAAATGTATAAGCTATGGGTGAACCTCCGCTTTAACATAGGATACGCCTCATATAGCAGGGCTAACTATACGCCGAAAAAAGCCTTACGGAAACGGCGTAAAAAAATGCGCCGGCCAGACGTGCGTTCGTGGATCGCCGTATCTAGCTAATTTGCATACTCGACGCGGAATTCGACGGAAACGCCACCTAGCGGCCAGCGTAAATATGCACCTACGATCCGACGGCGTACTAAGACGTACGCCTGTCGGATCGAACCCAGATTCAGTCGTATCTTGTTTTGTGAATACAAAACACAGATACGACGATGGGGCATTTTAAAAATTACGCGGCGTATCCATAGATACGCCGGCGTAATTCGTTTGTGGATCTGGTCCATAGTAGGTAAGGTTGAATAAAGGCAGTAGCCCATCCAGTTCAACCTGTGTAAAAACCTGCGATGCGACTTGCTTGCAACTTTTGTGCAACTTTGATCCGACTTCAGTGCAAATTTACTCAGAGGTCACATCAGCATTAGAAACAATTAGAAGAAGCAATTCGGATAAGATTTTGATTAACCACTTGCCGACCTTTAACAGCTACAGTGCAGCGGGGGAAGCCGATGTCCGTGACCGGCGGCCACGATGTCTGCTGGCCACCCGCGATCGCTCCACAGAGAGCCAGAACGGGATCTGTCAATCTAAACAAACAGATCCCTATTCTGACAGGGGAATACAGTGAGATCGTCTGTTCCTAGTGATTAGGAACAGCGATCTCTCTGTACTTCCAGTCAGTCCCATCCCCCCACAGTTAGAAACACCTCCCAGGGAACACATTTAACACCTTGATCACCCCCTAGTGTTAACCCCTTCCCTATCAGTGACATTAATATAGTAATTATATTTGTATAGCACTGTTCGCTGTATAAATATCACTGGTCCCAAAAAAGTGTCAAAAGTGTCTGATCTGTCTGCCGCAATGTTACAGTCCCGCTAAAAATCGTTGATCACCGCCATTACTAGTAAAAAATAAAAAATAAAAATGCCGTAATTATATTCCCTATTTTGTAGACATGATAACTTTTGCGCAAACCAATTAATATATGCTTATTGCGATTTTTTTTTAGTGTTTTTTTTTTCAAAATTGTTGGTCTTTTTTTGTTCATAGTGCAAAAAATAAAAACCTCAGAGGTGTTCAAATACCACCAAAAGAAAGCTCTATTTGTGGGGAAAAAAGGACATACATTTTGTTTGAGAGCCACGTGCAATTGTCAGTTAAAGCGACGCAGTGCCGAATCGCAAAAAGTGGCCTGGTCTTTGGCCAGCCAATTGGTTCGGGGCTTAAGTGGTTAATAGCTTTGCATAATGCAGCAATATCAATACACACAAAAAAAATTTCCTCAGTTTAGGCCGATACGTATTCTTCTAAATATTTTTGGTAAAAAAAAAAATCGCAATAAGCGTTTATTGATTGGTTTGAGCAAAAGTTATAGGGCTGGATTCAGATACATAGGCGTATCTGTCCGCCCGGCGCAACGTATCTGAGATACGTTACGCCGCTCTAACTTTGGGTGCGAGTTACATAGTTAGTCAGGTTGAAAAAAGACACAAGTCCATCCAGTTCAACCACAAAAAATAAAAAAACATTATTCAGAAAGAACTTGCGCCCTTAGTTAGACCGGCGTAGCGTATGTGTTGCGGCGTAAGGCCACGTAATTCAAATGGGGATGTAGGGGGCGTGTTTTATTTCAATTTCCCTTGACCCCGCGTTTTTTACGTTTTACTTGAACGGCGCATGCGCTGTCCGTAAAATCTCCCAGTGTGCATTGCTCTAAATGACGTCGCAAGGACGTCATTGCTTTCGACGTGAACGTAAATTACGTCCAGCCGTATTCGCGAACGACTTACGCAAACGACGTAAAATTTCAAAACTCGGCTCGGGAACGACGGCCATACTTAACATTAGCTACCCCTCATATAGCAGGGGTAACTATACGCCGGAAAAAGCCGAACGCAAACAACGTAAAAAAAAGCACCGGGCGGTCGTTCGTTTCTGAATCTCCTCATTTGCATATTCCTCGCGTAAACAAACTGAAGCGCCACCTAGCGGCCAGCGTGAGATTGCAGCCTAAGATCCGACGGTGTAAGTCACTTACACCTGTCGGATCTTAGGGATATCTATGCGTAACCTGATTCTATGAATCAGGCGGATAGATACGACTGTCGGAACTCAGAGATACGACGGCGTATCAGGAGATACGCCGTCGTATCTCTTTCTGAATCTGGCCCATAGTGTCTACAAAATAGGGGATAGTTTGATGGCATTTTTATTAATATTTTTTTTTTACTAGTAATGGTGGTGATCAGCGATTTTTATCATGACTGCGATATTATGGCTGACACATTGGACACGTTTGACACCATTTTGGGACCATTGTAATTTTTACAGCGACCAGTGCTATAAAAATGCACTGATTACTGTAAAAATTACACTGGCAGTGAAGGGGTTAACCTGTAGGGGGCACTGAAGGGGTTAAGTGTGACCTAGGAAGTGTTTCTAACTGTTAGGGGGTGTGGCTTGCCGTAACACGTCACTGATCGCTGTTTCCGATGAGAGGGAACATTCGATCAGTGATATGTCACTAGAAAGAACGGGGAGATGTTGTGTTTACACTGACATCTCCCTGTTCTTCAGCTCCGTGACACAATTGCTGGACACCGGCAATCCAAATTTCAATCCATTCTTTGGCCAGCTTTAGAACAGTGATCCATTCCCCCTCAACCCCCACCCTGCCTGATCTGTTTAGTTTGAAGTTTCAATCAGATAGAAACAGTCAGAAGGCAAACAGCTTCTCTGTAGTTAAAATGCATAATGCTCAGCAATCTTGTGTTACCACTATGTTTGTTGCAAGATTTTTATAACTAGATAAAAATATAAACATTAAAGCAGAGTTTCACCCAGAAGTGGAACTTCTGCGGATCGAATTCCCCCCCTGGTGCCACATTTGCCACCTTTCAGGGGGGAGCGGATACCTGGTATCTGCTCCCACTTCTTGAAAAAGATTGCTGCACTTTGTGCAATGAACTGCCCAATGTCCCCCCTAACCCCGCCCGCTGCATTCTTGGAGACACACAGGTCCCAGAAGACAGCAGCGATCATTCAGAATGCGTTGTGTCGTGACTTACGCATGCACAGTAGGGTGACCACTTGTCCTGGAATGCTCGGGACAGTCCCGCATTTTGCAGGTCTGTCCCGGGCACCTTCATTCCAGGACAATACAGTGTCCCTGAATGAAGCTGACACAGCCACCCTCCAGCCAATCTAATGCCCCCCAAAAATGGCCGTCACATCACGGCTTTACTCACTGACAGTACTTGTCCTGGCTAGGAATGCCTGGGGGAGCACAATCCCCCACCCCCTGCTTGTGATTGGAGAAATAATAAATCCCGCCTATTGTGTCCAATCACTGTGCTGTGATTCGTTACAGCACAAGCTGACTTTTGGGAAGGGAGGGTGTCCCTGAATGGTAGTTTGTAAATGTGGTCACCCTAGCACAGTAGGCAACAGGCTGTGAAGCTACAAGCCTTCACTTCCTGTTTCCCTTAGTAAGGATGCCAGCGCCTGCACCCGGAGCCGAGGGATGGGGCGGCTTCGGGTGCCAACATTGCAGGCTCCCTGGACAGGTAGGTGTCCTTATATTAAATGCAGTAGCTGCTGACTTTTCATTTTTTTCCCCAGGAGGAACTTTGCTTTAAATCACTCAAAACCATTATACTGTAGCTTCCTTTTAAAACATACAAATGAACCCAAAATACTCTGTACCCATATTCAGATGTTTCCAGCCGCCATACTTACTTGAATAGAATTTCTTTACAATGATCACAAGACCACAAATCACCAAAAGAATTAAAACGATAATGACAATATACAGTGCTGTGAGCCCAGAGGACTGTTTTCCCGTTTTTGATTCTGTTCAGGAAAATAAGAAAAGACAATGAATAGGTTTGCTGCATTTTATTTTATTTTTCAATGGCAGTTGAAAATAAGCCACATTATCCATCACAAGTGGCAGTTGATGAAAGGACCCATCCCCACCTGTTCTTTCATACCTTCTTCAATTGCCACATCTTGGCATTTGATAGTGGATCTACACACTGGCCTCAACTGCTTTCTGATGAGAAGTATGTTTTTATTCTGTTTTGTGAAGCATTCTTAACCACTTAAGGGCCGGACCAATATGCTGCCTAAAGACCCAAGGTGTTTTTACAGTTCGGGACTGCGTTGCTTTAACAGACAATTGCGCGGTCGTGCGACGTGGTTCCCAAACAAAATTGGCGTCCTTTTTTCCCCACAAATAGAGCTTTCTTTTGGTGGTATTTGATCACCTCTGCGGTTTTTATTTTTTGCGCTATAAACAAATATAGAGCGCCAATTTTGAAAAAAATGCAATATTTTTTACTTTTTGCTATAATAAATATCCCCCAAAAACATATATACATTTTGTTTTCCTCAGTTTAGGCCGATACGTATTGTTCTACCTATTTTTGGTAAAAAAAATCGCAATAATCGTTTATCGGTTGGTTTGCGCAAAATTTATAGCGTTTACAAAATAGGGGATAGTTTTATTGCATTTTTATTTTTTTTACTACTAATGGCGGCAATCAGCGATTTTTTTTCGTGACTGCGACATTATGGCGGACACTTCGGACAATTTTGACACATTTTTGTGACCATTGTCATTTTCACAGCAAAAAATGCATTTAAATTGCATTGTTTATTGTGAAAATTACAGTTGCAGTTTGGGAGTTAAACACAGGGGGCGCTGTAACATTTAGGGTTCACTTAGTGTGTGTTTACAACTGTAGGGGGGTGTGGCTGTAGGACTGACGTCATCGATCGAGTCTCCCTAATAAAAGGGATCACTCGATCGATGCGCCGCCACAGTGAAGCACGGGGAAGCCGTGTTTACATACGGCTCTCCCCGTTCTTCAGCTCCGGGGAGCGATCGCGGCGGGGCAGCTATAAAAACGAATAGCTGCGCCGTCGTCCCGGATCGCTCCCCAAGGCTTACCGACCACCGCATGTACCGGGGGGGGGGGGGTTCCGATCGGACCCCCGACCCACGTCAAGCAGAGCACGTACAGGTACGTACTTGTGACTGTCCGTGCCATTCTGCTGACGTATATCTACATGAGGAGGTCGGCAAGTGGTTAAAATGAATATATGGGTTGCAGTAAGCCTCCATAGACATTAGTGTGTCTCCTAAGACCCCTTTCACACTGGAGCGGTTTGCAGGCGCTATTGCACTAAAAATAGCGCCTGCAAACCGACCCTGAACAACCGCTGCTGTTTCTCCAGTGTGAAAGCCTGAGGGCTTTCACACTAGGGCGGTGCGCTAGCAGGGCAGTAAAAAAAGTCCTGCCAGCCGCATCTTTGGAGCGGTGAAGGAGCGGTGTGTATACTGCTCCTCCACCGCTCCTGCCCATTTAAATCAATGGGCACCGTGGCTATACCGCCTGCAATGCGACTCTGCAGAGGCGCTTTGCATGGCTTTTAACCCATTCTCGGCCGCTAGCAAGGATAAAACCGCCCTGCTAGCGCCCGAATATGGCCGTGAAATTGCCCGTAAAGTGCCGCTAAAAATAGCGGTGCTTTACCGCCGACGCACCTCCCGCCCCAGTGTGAAAGGGGCCTAAAAAAAGTCCTGCTAGCCACATCTTAGGAGCAAAGCTTTCCTGATGACGCAATAGCGAAACGCGTAGAGGCTGTCTGGACACACACACGGAGGGGGAAGCATGCCAGGATCCCTTGTAGCAACACATGAGGAGAAAAGCGGGGTACGCACACCTTCTAGGACGCTATTTAAATGCTGGTCAGCGGCTTTTAACGGTTGACACTGCCAAAGACACTCAGTGCTGGTCAGAGGCACTCCTTATTGTAAGTGCAACTTTTTTTATCTTTTTAATAAATACGTTTTAACATACTACACCATGATGAGCCCCTTGTTTTTGAGGATTTAAGGATATCTTGTAAAAGGGAGAAGGAGGCAACACCCACTGACGGACAAAGAAAAGACACCACTTTGGGGCCTAATATTATCCGGGGTCTGGTGAGTGTTGAGTTTAACCATTGGTGATGGTGGCACATCTTTGTCGGGTGGAAGAGACAGCTGCACTTTTCTGTATACAGCACTACCAGCATTGAACTCTTGTTATACTGGAACCTATTGTATAAGAGCAAGATTGCCTGCCATTGGACTATTTTCAGTGGCCCAGATTCAGTAAGAATTGCGCCTAAATTACGGAGGCACAGGGCAACGATTTTGCCCTGCGCCCCCGCAAATTTGCGCCGCTGCCCTCGATTCACGGAGCAGTAGCTCCGTAAATTGCGAGGGCGTGCCGGCAAAATTGCCCGGCGTAAGCGCGCGCAATTTAAATGATCCCGCGGGGGGCGGGAATCATTTAAATTAAGCGCGTTCCCGCGCCGATCGTAAAGCGCATGCACCGTCTGGAAACTTTCCCGACGTGCATTGCGGCAAATGACGTCGCAAGGACGTCATTTGCTTCAAAGTGAACGTGAATGGCGTCCAGCGCCATTCACGAATCACTTACGCAAACGACTTGAAATTCAAATTTCACGACGCGGGAACGGCGGGTATACTTTAGCATTGGCTGCCCCTACTATTAGAAGGGTCAGCCTTACGCTAAAGACGCCGTACGGAAACTCCGTAACTTGCGTACGCAGGGCTCGCGCAACATTGTGAATCGGTGTTAGTATGCAATTTGCATACTATACACTGAGGACAATGGGAGCGCCCCCTAGCGGTCATCGCAAGAATGCAGCCTAAAATCTGCGTGGCATAAGAGCCTTATGCCACGCAGATTTTAGGCTGCAGTCGGCGTTACGATGTTCCTGAATCAGGAGCATTCGTAACGCCGGCGCAAGCAAGCAATTGCGCTGCGTAACTATGGTTACGCAGGCGCAATTGCTCTCTGAATCCGGGCCAGTGCAGCTAGCACATTGCACATTCTACTGGCCTCTTGATTACTTTTTATTCATATATATTTTTTGGTATTATTTGTTTCCAATATTAGTCATTGGACTATTCACAGTGCAGTTGGCACATTGCACATTGTTTGTTTTCTTGAATATTTTTTATTTACATATATTTATATATTTTTTGCATCGTTTGTTTTCACTATTTAGTCGGCTAGTAGTAGCAATAGAAGCCATTTTTTTCCTTCACGGGAGCACTATGGCATATTGATGTGTATGCCGATACACCAACCTAAATCTTTGGTTCATGTTTAAAATATTGTGTCACACTTGCATAATATATATTTCTATAGATCGTTTGTATTTAGGTTATCCACACTAAATATTGGGTACATCGTGTCCCTGATATTTTTTTTCACACATGGTTGATTGTGTATTATATCAGCCCACAGTTCACATCTACAGAGATTAAACCCTCTGGATAATTAGATCAGCGCAGTAACATTTTTCTTTTTATGCACATTTAACCCCTGCATAGGGTTTACACAGTACTGCAGCAGATCACGGTTTTTAATTTCTTTTGCGCCGGTGACACCTACAACAAGATTCCTCAGACAGGAGGTAAAGGACAATCTGCAGTAGAAAGCAGAGACATGGGAATAAAAAATTACTGCAGTCTTAGGCCCGGATTCACAAAGCACTTACGCCGACGTATCTCGAGATACGCCGCGTAAGTGTAAATATGCGCCGTCGTATCTGTGCGCCGTGCCCACAGAACTAAGATACGCCTAAAAACAGGCTTCATCCGACCGACGTAACTTGCCTACGCCGGCATATCGTGGGCGTATATTTATGCTGGCGCTCCCATTGATTTTAGATTCAAATATGCAAATGAGGGAAATATGGCGATTCACAAACGTACTTGCGCCCGGCGCATAATATACGCGGTTTGCGTAAGTCGTACGTCCGGCGTAAAGTTATTCCCCATATAGGAGGCGCAACCCATGCAAAGGTATGGACCAGGGAACACAAGCCGTCGTATTTTACGACACAAGTCCGTCGTTTACGTAGTACGTGAATAGGGCTGGGCGTAGGTTACGTTCACACCGTAGGCGGTGATTCAATGTATCTTAGCCAGTTGTTCCGACGTGATTCTGAGCATGCGCACTGGGATGCGTCCACGGGACGGCACATGCGCTGTTCGTTTTAAGTACTTGTATGGCGCTCGGCCCATCATTTGCATGGGGTCACGCCTCATTAGCAAGGCCCACTTCCACCTACGACGGCTTATGCCGAGGAAACCCAGCGTAGTTTGGGAGGCAAGTGCTTTGCGAATTCGGGGCTTGCCTCTCTGCGCTGCGTCGGCGTAGCGTATATTAGATACGATACGGCGGCATAAATATGCGCCGATGTATGTGAATCCGGGCCTTAGTATGCATCTAATTTACTAAAGAAAAGTTTTTTTATTTCTGTCTGTCTAGCTGTTGGAGAGTAAGGCTCCAATCACACCTGTGGGTTTCATGTGTATTGTTGCAATGTGCAGTGTGTTAAAAAAAAGTCCTGATTGCTGCACCTTTGATACAGTTTCATCAAATTGCATGCCATATAGAGGTCCATGGTAGTGCACCTACAACCAGTGTTGCCAACTGCCAGTATTTTTACTGCCAGCCAGTAAAAAATTGGCACTTTTCACCTGCCAGTGAATGCCAGTAAGAGGAAAAGGTTGCCAGTAAAAAATATGGCTCTGACACTTGGCTCGGAACTGTGCATGAGCAGCTTGGGTCCGGAGCCGGCTGAGACCATCCAAGTGCCTGCTACAGTGTGTTTGGGCGGTGCTGGTGGGGAGACGGATCTGATGGAGGCGATGTCTGAGCGTGTCGTGTGATGTCATGGTGCAAGGGAGCCGAGCCGAGTGGCCAGAGCCTCGTGTGTGTGGGTCTGCAGGACGGGAGAAAGGCAAGCCAGAAGCGGGACTGTCAGTGCTGTTTGAACTGGAGGGGACTGAAGGGACCACCAGGCATGGAGAGAGACTGTCACTGTGACTCAGGAGAGGACGTGTAATGTCGGTGATGAGTTATCATCATCTGTGCTGCTGCACACTGCTGTCAGTATCACTGTGAGAGTACATCGCCCATTCTAATTTCTTGCCCTTCTGAGTCCTGTCCCTTAGCTACTTACTTACTATATCGGAAAAAAAATAAGAAATATGCTTTTTGCCTTAATATCTACCTTAAATCGCATTGGTACTTGCATATTGCACTTATTTGTAGCATAAATACTGGAATTTGCACTTAAAACTGTAATTTTGGAACTTTTTGAACTGTCATTAAATACTTAGCTGTGCCAGTAAATGTTGGGTGTTGTGTCAGTGAATTTCAATCTAGTACCGTGTTTCCCCGAAAATAAGACCTACCCCGAAAATAAGACCTAGTGTGATTTTCGGGAAGGGCTGCAATATAAGTCCTACCCCAAAAATAAGACCTAGTTTACAGTGCTGTCCACTCTATTACAGTGTTATTAAGTGTAGAGAGTGTGTGGGTGGGTGGGTGTTTATGCGATCTAGTTGTGCCAAATACCTACGGCATATCGCTGACCTTCCGCTGCTCTCAGCTGATCTCACGCTGCTTTCCTCTTCTCCTCTCCTCTCAGATGTCAGTGGGGGATCTCAAGCTCCCCTCCCTCTGCAGTTCTCGGAGCTTGGAAGAGGCTTCCGACGGAGCACAGAAGCGCCGAGCGGCGCATGGCTGATGTCACTCCGCTCTGTTTACGGTATTTGCAAGCTGTCAGCAGGAGATGTTGGGGCCCCCCTTCCTCTGCAGTGCTCGGAGCTGGGATGAGGGCCCCGGCTGGCCATGGAAGCGCCGAGCGGCGCTCAGCTGATGTCACTCTGCTCTTCTGCAAGCTGTCAGCGGGGGATGTCAGGCCCCCCTGCCTCTGCAGTGCTCGAAGAAGGGGAAGAGAGCTTTGGTGGGTTACAGATGTGCCAAGCACTATAAGGTATGTGGCACTAATGGATTGCAGAGACATACACATTTTGCAATATGTAGTGGATTCTAGGATTTTACAAGCACTTTACACGGTTCCACAGGGGATTTATGACAGGCATGGGGGAGAGAAGACAGCACACGGCATGATAAGACCTACCCCGAAAATAAGCCCTAGTGTGTTTTTGGGTGCCAAAATTAATATAAGACCCGGGCTTATTTTCGGGGAAACACGGTAGGTTGGCAACACTGCTTACAAAACCACACATATGTGAACTGGCCCTTAGAAAAAAAGTTTGGACTGGACACAAAGGCCTCGTACACACGACCGAACATGTCTGCTGAAACTGGTCCGTGGACCAGTTTCAGCAGACATGTTCGGTCGTGTGTACAGCCGACCGGACAGGTTTCCAGCGGACATTTGTCCACTCGACTGTTTTCGAGCGGACAAATGTTTCTTAGCATTCTAAGAAACATGTCCGCTGGAATCCTGTCCGTCGGACATGTTCAGTCGTCTGTACAGACTCACCGTACATGTCCGACCGGCCGCCATCCCTCGCATGCGTCGAATCACTTCGGCGCATGCATGGAAGCATTGACCTTCCAGCGTTGCGCACGTTGCCGCGTCATCGTCGCGGCGACGGCGGACCGATTTCAGCGAACAGTCCGGTCGTCTGTACGAGGCCAAAAAGTTTGCATATCACTATGTTTAGATCTGAAAAAAAGTGCTGTACCTTGCATATCCTGTTCTGTCAGAGTCACAATAAGAACATAATCCAGACTGCTGTGGTGCACATGACAGGAGTAGTTGTATCCCTCCATTGTTGGCACTTCCACACTGACTCTGATCTGATAGGTGCCATCAGGATGGGGGAGAATTGGAGTCATTTCATATGAAGGAATATGGTCCTTTCCATTCCTCACCCACTTCACATCCACATCTGGGGGGTGAAAACCGTATGCCAAACAATGAAGTCTCGTCTTCTCCTCTGATTGATGATGATCCCACACCTTCACTTCTGGACGTACTAAAAAAAAACAGAAAAAAAGACAATGATTTAAAGCACAACTCAGGGAATTTTTTCTTCCCCGTTTGTTTTGTCCAGGGGTGCACTAAAAGACCATACTCACCTCATCCTTCGTTCCTCGGAAAAACAGCATTCCCCTATGTCCAACGGTGGACTCTTCCTGCCATACTCATATCCAGAGGCAGTCTATTGGCATGATGACATCAGGATTGGCCACCACACAAGACCGCTAGTGTGCTGGGGGCAGGATCAGCAGGGACCAGCGGATTGGTGGATTAGGTAAGCATATCTCTGCTCTCCTCACCCCAGGACAAAAATGAGCAGCTAACTCATGCAGTGCAAGCACAACCCCACTGCGTGGGGCAAAAAATCCTTGAATTCTTCTTTAATATTCTTGACTTTTCCGAGTGGTCCCTTAAATATGTGTTCACCATGTCAGCTTTTACATAGTGATGACATACAGTGGAGGCTCCAATGGCAAAAAGTAAACAAATAAATAAAAATATCGTAACATTTCCATGCATTTCAATAATTGTATAAAGTGATCCAGTACGTGAAGTGATATACCTCCATCCCATCCCTCCATTTTTTATTTAACCACAGTATTTTTCCCCTTTTTTTCCCCTTATTTTAGGAGTGTGTTATTCTATATCAATATTTTTTAAATAGTTTTGCTTAATATTTTTTTATTCGATTTTTCATCAATAGCATCTACTCCTGAAGAAGCGAACTAGGGGCCAAATTCTCAAAAAAGCTGCCTAACTTAACTTTCAGCAGTTAAGTTACACAGGCGTTAAATTTCTACCTAAGTGCCCGATCTTCAAAGCACTTACCTAGAAATTACACGCCGTGTAACTTAAGTGCCTCCGTCGCAAGGCGGTCCTCCTCTCCGGGGGGCGATTACAATTTAAATGAGGCGCGCTCCCGCGCCGGCCGTACTGCGCATGCGTGTGACGTAATTTTCCCGACGTGCAGCGCGCGAACGTAATTTACGCCGGGCTTTGTGGATTGTGAAGGGACAATAAAGTTGCGACGGGTGAAAAAAAAAATACGCGCCGGGAAAAAAATAAATTAAAAAAAAATTGACAGCGTCGCTCGGCATGCATTCCTGAGAGGGAGAACTCCATGCCAATTTTCAAATAAAAAACCGGCATAGGTTCCCCCACCCCAGGAGCATACCAGGCCCTTAGGTCTGGTATGGGTTGTAAGGAGACCCCCCCCTACGCCGAAAATTCGACGTAGGGGGTCCCCCTACAATCCATACCAGACCCGTATCCAAAGCACGCTACCCGACTGGCCAGGAATGGGAGTGGGGACGAGCGAGCGCCCCCCCCCCCTCCTGAGCCGTACCAGGCCGCATGCCCTCAACATGGGGGGGTTGGGTGCTCTGGGGCAGGGGGGCGCACTGCGGGCCCCCCCACCCCAGAGCACCCTGTCCCCATGTTGATGAGGACAGGACCTCTTCCCGACAACCCTGGCCGTTGGTTGTCGGGGTCTGCGGGCGGGGGCTTATCGGAATCTGGGAGTCCCCTCAAATAAGGGGGCCCCCAGATACCGGCCCCCCACCCTAAGTGAATGGATATGGGGTACATCGTACCCCTACCCATTCACCTGGAGGCAAAGTGATAGTTACTTTGCCTCCCACATGGGTAGGCACCCACGTGGTGGGTGCCTACCCACGTGGGTACCTACCGGAGCATGATGGGACGGTGAGGCCTATATAAATGGGATGCAAGGCGCGCTTCCATCATTGCAGCGAGAAGAGGCGTCGGGTCAACATCGGAAGAAGGGAGAAGAAGAGAAGAGAAGAAGATGACGTCACAGAAGACCGCGCTGGCTGCCTGCTAGTAATTGAGCTAACACACGAAGATAGCAGGCAGCCAGCGCTGAAGAAGAAGGCACCGGACAGCTGGAGAAGAACCAGGGTGCGCCGAGTCAACAGCGGAGAGCGGCGAAGATAGAAGACCCCCCCCCCGGAGAGCGGAGAAGACCCCCCCCCCGGAGAGCGGAAGAAGAAGACCCCCCCGGAGAGCGGAGAAGACCCCCGGAGAGCGGAAGAAGAAGCCCCCCCTGGTATTAGAGCTAAAGAAGACAGGGGGGGCCTCCGGAGCAGACTAATAAATGATTTACTCCATTCACTTAGGGTGGGGGGCCGGTATCTGGGGGCCCCCTTATTTGAGGGGACTCCCAGATTCCGATAAGCCCCCGCCCGCAGACCCTGACAACCAATGGCCAGGGTTGTCGGGAAGAGGTCCTGTCCTCATCAACATGGGGACAGGGTGCTCTGGGGTGGGGGGGCCCGCAGTGCGCCCCCCTGCCCCAGAGCACCCAACCCCCCCATGTTGAGGGCATGCGGCCTGGTACGGCTTCAGTAGGGGGGGGGGGCGCTCGCTCGTCCCCACTCCCATTCCTGGCCGGCCGGGTAGCGTGCTTTGGATACGGGTCTGGTATGGATTGTAGGGGGACCCCCTACGTCGAATTTTCGGCGTAGGGGGGGTCTCCTTACAACCCATACCAGACCTAAGGGCCTGGTATGCTCCTGGGGGGGAACCCATGCCGGTTTTGATTTTACAAATTGCCGTGGAGTTCTCCCTCAGGAATGCATACCAAATGCCGTCGCTTAAATGTGCTTTTACATGGTGTTACTAACTTTCCACATTGTAAAACCAGCCCTAGTTTTGCGCAAGCAAATCGGAACTTACGCAGAAATCACAATGCTGAAAAGCTTTGTGGATCTGCTTAAGTCCTCATTTGCATACGCAAAGCAGCATTTCAATGAGAAATGCCCCCAGCGGCGGATGCGGTACTGCATCCTAAAATCTGACCGTGTAAGTGTCTTACAGATGTCAGATCTTCTGCCTAACTTTGGAAAAAGCCTTTTGAGGATCGTTTCCAAAGTTAGGCACAGGGATACGCAGGCTGAACAGCAGTTCCGCCTGCGTATCTCTTTTGAGAATTTGGCCCTAGGTTTCTGAAACGCATCAGCAATTTGGGTGATGATTGATTTTGGCATTTAACTGTTAATTTGTGAACTTAATTACTTTTGGAGCTCTAATTATAGTATAGTACAGGGTTTGACAAATTTGCTTGGAATCTAGGAGCCAGCTAAAAAAGTTAGGAGCCAGAAAACGCGCCCGTCCCGCCAAGCTTGCGCGCAGAAGCGAAAACATACGTGAGCAGCGCCCACATATGTAAACGGTGTTCAAACCACACATGTGAGGTATCACCGCGATTGGTAGAGCGAGAGCAATAATTCTAGCCCTAGACCTCCTCTGTAACTCAAAACATGCAACCTGTAGATTTTTTTAAACGCGGCCTATGAAGATTTTAAAGGGTAAAAGTTTGTCGGCATTCCACGAGCGGACGCAATTTTGAAGCATGACATGTTGGGTATGAATTTACTCGGCATAACATTATCTTTCATAATATAAAAAAAAATGGGGATAACTTTACTGTTGTCTTATTTTTTAATTACAAAAAGTGTAATTTTGTCCCAAAAAAGTGCGCTTGTAAGACCGCTGCGCAAATACGGCGTGACAGAAAGTATTGCAACTATCGCCATTTTATTCTCTAGGGTGTTAGGATAAAAAATATATATAATGTTTGGGGGTTCTAATTTCGAGGGAAGAAGATGGCAGTGAAAATAGTGAAAAATTACATTAGAATTGCTGTTTAACTTGTAATGCTTAACTTGTAATACCAACGGCCACCACCAGATGGCGCCAGCTTACACATCTGGTGGTAATAACTTGTAATACCAACGGCTCACCATCGCATGCGCCGGCCGACTACATTTCCCAGTGCGCATTGCGGCTAAGTACGCCGTACGGGCCTATTGATTTTGACATGGACGTAAACAACGTAAATCCCGATTCGCGGACGACTTACGCAAACGACGTAAACATTTCGAATTTCGCGGCGGGAACGGCAGCCATATTTAACATTACTAGTCCACTAGAGCATAGCTCTAACTTTAGGCGGCCTATCTCTTACGGAAACGACGTAATTCGACTGCGGCGGCCGCGCGTACGTTCGTGAATCGGCGTACAAGCTCATTTACATAATCTACGCCGGCCGCAATGGAAGCGCCACCTAGCGGTCAGCCAAAACAATGCAATCTAAGATAGGACGGCGCAAGCCGTCCTATCTTAGATATGTTTAAGCGTATCTCTGTTGGAGAATACACTTAAACATAGGTCAGAGTTAGGTCGACTTATCTGTAGATAAGCCGGCCTAACTCTTTCTGAATCTACCTAAAAGTAATTTTTTTTATAAAAAACAATTTTTTTTTATATGTCCTCAAAAATGTTTAAAGTTCAAAAATTTGCCATATAGTTATTGTTAAAGCAGAACTAAAGTAAGCAAACACTCGCCTCTGCTCCACCAGAGGTGTCCTCCTCTCCCTGGCTTCTACCTGGTGTAGGGTTTTGGGCCGTCTTAATTGGCTGGTGCGGGATTATGTAACTTTCACGTATGTGTAGAAGTTGATTCATCCCAGCACCAAGGCACTGTGCCAAGAATGTACAATTTGCTGTGAATGCGAAGCTCAACGTACAGAGACCAGACAGAATTATAAGATTTGGCTCTTATGGTCTTCAAGGGAGTTTGTGCACTATGTTTGAGGTTCGTTGATTTCCTGTTGGGTTAGGCAAGTGTTAGTTTGACAGAACTATGGTTAGTTTGCTCATCTTGATGTTTACATGGCTTCCCCAGCATCCCTCCCAATGGACCCAGGCTGCATGCAAACCACAGGCCAAAGGTTGAACACCTGCCTGATTGAATACAGAGTGAATAGATAGATAGGTGGGTCCTCCTATTCCATAGTTTAGCATGCGGCCAGGCCCGTCTGGAGAGATGCTGGAGATGCCATGCAAACATACCCGGACTGGGACAAAAAATAGGCCCGGGCATTTTAGACTGAGTAGCCCGGGGGGGGGGGGGGGGGGGCATGGCGGCACTTTGTGGCGGCGGTTAATGATGGAATGTGGGGTTCCAGCACCTTGTACCTCTGGACCCCTTTATATTACACAGCACCCTGCACCTCTGGACCCCTTTACATTACACAGCACCCTGGACCCCTTTACATTACATAACACCGCAACTCTTGACCCTTTTACATTACACAGCACCCTGCACCTCTAGACCCCTTTACATTACACAGCACCCTGCACCTCTGGGCCCCTTTACATTACACAGCACCCTGCACCTCTGGACCCTTTTACATTACACAGCACCCAGCACCTCTGGGCCCCTTTACATTACACAGCACCCTGCACCTCTGGACCCCTTTACATTACACAGCACCCTGCACCTCTGGACCCCTTTACATTACACAGCACCCTGCACCTCTGGACCCCTTTACATTACACAGAACCCTGGACCCCTTTACATTACATAACACTGCACCTCTTGACCCTTTCACATTACACAGCACCCTGCACCTCTGGACCCTTTTACATTACACAGCACCCAGCACCTCTGGACCCCTTTACATTACACAGCACCCTGCACCTCTGGACCCTTTTACATTACATAGCACCCTGCACCTCTGGACCCCTTTACATTACACAGCCCCCCACAGTTTGTTACACAGACACCCCGCCAACAGTTCTGGACCCCTGCATGTTACACTGGGGGGAGACGTGCCTGCATGCAAAGATAGGAGTTGTGGCAGCTTAGCTCAATGTGAACTTAGCCTTTAATGGTTTATTTTAAGGGGACACACATATCAACTATTATATTCTTTCTATGGCTGCTCCTATTTTGCCTTATAATTTGTCCCTAGAATGCATTGTAATGGGCCTCCTTACTACCAATTATAATCTGAGTTTGATTATTGAGGAATAAAAGAATCTTTCTGAGGTCTGGTCTAACATGTGTCATTTCACTACAGAGCCAGAATAACTGAACCTGCAGCTCTAAAGATATGAAACTTGGCATTAATATCATTAGACCCCTTTTACACTGGGGTGCTTTTCAGGCGTATTTTCTCTAAAAATAGTGCCTGTAAAGCGCCTCTCAATTCTCCCCAGTGTGAAAGCCCAAGTGCTTTCACACTGGGGCGGTGTGCTTGCAGGTCGAGAAAAAAGTTCCGCAAGCAGCATCTTTGGGGTGGTGGGGGAGCAGTGTATACACTGCTTCTCCACCACTCCCCTGGCCATTGAAATGAATGGCCACTGCTGCCGAAGCGTCTGCAAAGTGCTTCGGCAACTGCGCTTTTCGTGCGCTTTTAACCCTTTCCTCAGCTGCTAGCGGGGGATAAAAGTGCCCTGCTAGCGGCCGAATAGCACCACTTCAACAGCAGTAAAGTGCCGCTAAAGCTAGTGGTGTTTTACTGCTAATGTCGCACCGCCCCAGTGTGAAAGTAGCGTTATGGAGGACACAGTCTGCACCCAGGAGCTCTTCTCATTTCATGGCAGGTACACTCCTACTAGAAGATAACAATCATGATTCCATAAAAAATAAATTCTTACCAGGCTTTAAGCTCTCTTTCATATAGTCCAGGTAGACCTTGAACCATGTCTTACACTCCTGCTCCATATACCACTTTTGCTTTTCAGCGCTGGACTTGCGGCTGTTCCAGGCATCCGTCATCTTATTCGCATCAGGCTTCAGAGAAACATACTTGGACATAAATGTATCCAACGCTATAAAATGATCCCCATTGGCCGCAAACTCTTCATATCCGCTAACGTTATCATCCTCATCTCCAGACATCTGGCACCAAAATCGAACTTGTAAAACAAGCCCGTTATTTCGATCTGCAATAAAAATAATAGTGAATTTATATAAACCCATTTAGCAATAACAAAAGCAATTTAAAATGTACACAATTAGGTTTGATTAATAAGGCCCAGAAAAAGACAATGAAAATTAGTCAGCTGAGGCAACCAAATTTTAACTTTGATTACAGGGAGTGCAGAATTATTAGGCAAATGAGTATTTTGACCACATCATCCTCTTTATGCATGTTGTCTTACTCCAAGCTGTATAGGCTCGAAAGCCTACTACCAATTAAGCATATTAGGTGATGTGCATCTCTGTAATGAGAAGGGGTGTGGTCTAATGACATCAACACCCTATATCAGGTGTGCATAATTATTAGGCAACTTCCTTTCCTTTGGCAAAATGGGTCAAAAGAAGGACTTGACAGGCTCAGAAAAGTCAAAAATAGTGAGATATCTTGCAGAGGGATGCAGCACTCTTAAAATTGCAAAGCTTCTGAAGCGTGATCATCGAACAATCAAGCGTTTCATTCAAAATAGTCAACAGGGTCGCAAGAAGCGTGTGGAAAAACCAAGGCGCAAAATAACTGCCCATGAACTGAGAAAAGTCAAGCGTGCAGCTGCCAAGATGCCACTTGCCACCAGTTTGGCCATATTTCAGAGCTGCAACATCACTGGAGTGCCCAAAAGCACAAGGTGTGCAATACTCAGAGACATGGCCAAGGTAAGAAAGGCTGAAAGACGACCACCACTGAACAAGACACACAAGCTGAAACGTCAAGACTGGGCCAAGAAATATCTCAAGACTGATTTTTCTAAGGTTTTATGGACTGATGAAATGAGAGTGAGTCTTGATGGGCCAGATGGATGGGCCCGTGGCTGGATTGGTAAAGGGCAGAGAGCTCCAGTCCGACTCAGGCGCCAGCAAGGTGGAGGTGGAGTACTGGTTTGGGCTGGTATCATCAAAGATGAGCTTGTGGGGCCTTTTCGGGTTGAGGATGGAGTCAAGCTCAAACTCCCAGTCCTACTGCCAGTTTCTGGAAGACACCTTCTTCAAGCAGTGGTACAGGAAGAAGTCTGCATCCTTCAAGAAAAACATGATTTTCATGCAGGACAATGCTCCATCACACGCGTCCAAGTACTCCACAGCGTGGCTGGCAAGAAAGGGTATAAAAGAAGAAAAACGAATGACATGGCCTCCTTGTTCACCTGATCTGAACCCCATTAAGAACCTGTGGTCCATCATCAAATGTGAAATTTACAAGGAGGGAAAACTACACCTCTCTGAACAGTGTCTGGGAGGCTGCGGTTGCTGCTGCACACAATGTTGATGGTGAACAGATCAAAACACTGACAGAATCCATGGATGGCAGGCTTTTGAGTTTCCTTGCAAAGAAAGGTGGCTATATTGGTCACTGATTTGTTTTTGTTTTGTTTTTGAATGTCAGAAATGTATATTTGTGAATGTTGAGATGTAATATTGGTTTCACTGGTAAAAATAAATAATTGAAATGGGTATATATTTGTTTTTTGTTAAGTTGCCCAATAATTATGCACAGTAATAGTCACCTGCACACACAGATATCCCCCTAAAATAGCTAAAACTAAAAACAAACTAAAAACTACTTCCAAAAATATTCAGCTTTGATATTAATGAGTTCATTGAGAACATGGTTGTTGTTCAATAATAAAATTAATCCTCAAAAATACAACTTGCCTAATAATTCTGCACTCCCTGTAAATGGCAGCAGCTTGAAAATGTTGCTGTTTAATGATATAGATGGTTACTGCACTATGTTTTTTGGCCAGTTAAATTCAATGTAACCACTTTTTTAAAACATTCTGGGCAAAGCAACAGGTTTGCTTTAATCCCCTATCTACAGAAGCATACACAGCACCCTTTTTGGGACATTTTGGGCACTAAATATACAGATACCTAGGGGCAACTAAGGGAAAAAAAGAGCTCCTGGCTAGCAATCAGGGAATGCTTGCGCACTAGAAATAACATTGTGATGGACGTGCTAAAATTAAAATTGTATTTTGTGTTATGATTAGAATCACTGAAATGTTTCTCTTTCCTATATTCCTTATACTGTATATTTGTTTTTATACGCATTATGCATATGTATGTATGGGAATGATCAATACTGCTTATTTTCCTTGAGGATTTTATATCAGATATTGTTTTAAAGTTATGAACCCAGCATTGAAAATATGAAGAAGTTACCATTTGAAATGGAGAAACAAAAGGACATGTTATTAAGAGCAGATGTCATCCCCCCACTCTCCACTCTTCGCTCTCACTCCGTCCCCCTCCCATCTAGATTCCTCAATTGTAACAGGAAAGCCTTCCCCTCCCCCTTCTTTTCACTGATCTCCTGAAAGCTTGTGTGACGCTTGGAAGGAAACTTGCTGAGCTGACAATGGACTCTTTATGACACGTGGATTTTCAAGAAGAACATGCAACAGGAAACCATCCCTATATGAACTGACCAATGAGGGCTTCATGCCAAGGACAAGCCACACAGAGGGGGTGGGTGAGGGGGAGGGTAATAAGGGGCTGGGATGTATAATGTGAACCAATCAACTGTATGCCTTGTGATTCCATGTGGCTAATAAAACTATAGTGAGGAGGACTTCCTCTTCCTCTTGCTGGTTGAAAGCTGAAAGGTGAGGATGTGAAATCTCTCTCTGGTTTGCATGCTCTCACTTTATAATTTGGACAAATGGCAGGATGGGTTTTACCCTGAGAAATTGCGTCAGGAAATTAATTAATCTATTACAACATGAAGCAGAGATCAGGCCTGATCTTGTTAATTGTGTGGTTTTGAGGTGGCAGTGATCAAAAAAATTATACTGACACCACTTTTTGGGGAGGGGGGTAAACACAAGTGCTGGCAGTGATAGGGGCTGATCCTGCTAACACTGCATTTTTGGGGATGCTATACTATTGAGGACATTACTGTTCTGATCAGAGGCGGCTCTAGGCTTTGTGAGGCCCTAGGCAAATCTGAGACATGAGGCCCCATTCACATCCATAATGGGAAAAATAATTCAAGTGATAAAAATTAACTGTATACATTGCATATATTAAGAGTTTTAAGATTGATGAACTATGAATCCACCATTTATAGAATTTTCTCTAACCAATTCTTTAGGCAAATTAGGCGGCCGCGAGGCCCCTGTGGGGGGTGAGGCCTAAGGCGACCGCCTAATTTGCCTAATTAGAGAGCCGCCTCTGGTTCTGATCATGACCAGGATACTGATACATTCAGATACTATACTGGCGGTGATCAGCAACTTATAGTGTGACTGTGATAGTCAACGCCTCAGAAAGCTTCTATTATTCCTGGCGGGCAATCTCCCTAGCGACAAAAATACAGTGCATGTTAATGCATAAGTGCTGCTTGTACTCACACAGTATCTGGCTTTCTTCTCTACCTGAACGAAAAGAGCTCAGGGAGGAAGAAACAGCCAGATCTGTTTAAAACACACAAAGGGCTGTGCTGTGATTTGGCTACAGTGGATCACCAACCTGCTGACAATGCTACCATGCTGTAGCCAATCACAACCTGTTCCAAACCCGGAAGAAAGGATGCAGCATTCCCATAAGTTGCCTAGCCTGGCTGTGCCACCCACTCACAGTAAATGTACAGTGAGCGGGTGGTAAGTGGGTAATTGCAAGCAGTGTAAGTATCTAAATTAGACCTGGTGTGATTAGTAGGGTGCCGGTCCTCGGGCCAGCCCTGAACGTCTTGGGAGTGGGTGGACATGGCCTTCTGGCTAAGTTCGCCTGCTGTCATGGGGTCTCCCTTCGGGGGGGCCCCACCTAGTACTGGGAGGATTCTGTTTCGGCAGACCCTCCAAGGAAGATGGGTCTGTGTCGGCTTCGGCTGCTCGGACGCCCCGGGGGATCAGGGATGGGTCCTTCTTTATGGAGGACCAATTGACGTTTGCACCCGTCTGCACTTTTTTTAATGCACCGGGTGGAGTTTTTTGGGTGTGTTTTGCACGCCATAGGCTTTTCAATAGAAAATTTGACCTGGTATCAGACTTTTTCAGTTTCTGTACAGCAGAGCTTAGAGAGGAGAAGGCAGGAGCAGTACAAATTGCTAACCAGGCATGATGTGGTGCAGGGATCATGCCCATAGGAGAAAAGCACAGAATGACAGAGAGATGAGCTTGTCAGTGTGCTGCTCCTTCTTTCACTGTCCAGTCATAGGGTGGGGATGAGGTGGAGATGTTTAAGTGGAAGTGGAACTGCAGCAGAAAAATCAATATCCCTAACCTGCAAAGACAGGACTTTGCTGCATGGCATAGATGTGTAAATTTCAGATCTGGATGGACATAAATTTCAATCCTTTGGCAGGTAAAAGGAGGTATTTTGTGTGTTTTATATGTATTTCAGCTGTTTGCCTGAAATTCAGGCTTATGTTTGTGTTCACATTATCTATGTAAATCTCTTTTGCTCTGCTTATGGTTGATATCTAAATCTTTACCTTTGGTGTTGTTGAAATGTTTTATTATGTCACGTGTTATCTCCTGCTGCCTTCCCTCATAATACTGAGCAATCCAGGTCTGATTCTCCCAATGACGAGGATTTATATCTGTCTCCATCCAGGGCAGGAGAAGCTGTACTCTCCGGGTCTTACTGTCATATCTTGAAATCTGTATATCATCTACGTAACCCACAGCTTGATAGGATGGGTTCCCAGCTCCAGGAGTGGAGTCTGTCGTAAAATGATAGCGAAGGCTGTGGCGTTCTGTAAAAATAAATGAAAAAATAGGATTTTTTGTACTCACCGTAAAATCCTTTTCTCTGAAGTCCATGGACGGACACAGCTCCTTAAATCTTGACAAGTGGGTTATGTTCCCTGTTTACAGGAGAGGACTAGGCAGAAACATGTTAAATAGTTAAATACATGTTACATTAACAGAGTTGAACAGCCCCGCCCAGGGGGCGGTCCCTCCAGACATAACCCCCCTCACTGCAGCATGCAGCCTCAGTTCGTAACAAGCAGTACAAACCTAAAAAGGAGGGGTGGGAGCTGTGTCCGTCCATGGACTTCAGAGAAAAGGATTTTACGGTGAGTACAAAAAATCCTATTTTCTCTTATCGTCCATGGACGGACACAGCTCCTTAAATCTTGACAAGTGGGACGTCCCCAAGCAGTGTCAAAAAACGAGGGGTGGGAAATATATCAGTAAAAACAATTTTAACTTCACCCCAAAACAAGCAGAGCTCCTCAACGGAGGAGGTGCAACTTTAAACAGCCGCCTGCAAAAACTAGCGGCTGAAAAAAACATCATAAGATGCACTCACAGCAACCATGTAAATTCTGGAAAAAGCGTGAACGGACGAGCAAATCGCCACCTCGCACACCTGTGAGACCGACGCATGATGTCGAGAAAAAAAAAAAAACCCAGGAAGCACCAATTGCCCTGGTCGAAAGTGCCGTGACCGGAAAGGGGGGCCCGCCCTTAGGAGCATAGGCCTGTATGACGGCCTGCCCGATCCACCGAGAAATGGTGGTCGACGAGACCGCCAGGCCCTTTTGTGGACCAGACACCGACACAAAAGAGAGTCAGAAGCTCCGAAATGGAGCCGTAGTAGGCTGGTATACCCACAAAGCGCGTACCACGCCTAAAGTATGAAAGGCCGAAACCTCCTTCGGAAGAAGGGAAGGTCGCGGGCGCACCATCACCTAATCCTTATGGGGGATCAAGCATGGCGGCTTGCAAGACAAGACCGCCAACTCAGAAACCCCTCTAACAGAGGTAAAGGCCACTAAAGGGGCCACCTTCTGAGATAGTGTCAAGAGAAAATCTCTGATGTTTCCAAAAGGAAGGTTCCTGAAGAACCGAGAGCACCAGAGTCAAAACTCATGGGGGAAGAGATGGGCCAAGAGGGGAAAGTATATGACAAACCCCTTGCACACAAAAAAAAGGGGACCCACCAGGGAACGGGCCGCAAAAAGGCCACTAAAAGAACACAGCCAAGGCTGAAATCTGCCCCCAAACGGTGCTTTAAGCAATTTTTAGATCCAATCCAAGCTTTAAAAACAGCATGACCCTGGACACCGAGAGTACGCCCGTGGACGTCACTCCATCCCTTCGCACCAAGAGAAGTGCGACGGTAGATCCTCCGGAAGAAGACTACGGTGCCCTGTTGAGATGACCGAGTCAGACAGACCCTGGTCACCTAAAGTCTGGCTTCCAATAACCATGTTAAGCAAGTCAGTGACTGTACAACAGGAGGAAGTATGGGACCTTGAGACAGGAACCTCCTGCCCTGGCAATCGCCAGGGTGCCTCTGCTACCAGGCGCCCGATATCAGCGTACCAAGGACGCCGAGATTAATCTGGAGCGATTAGAATCATCGGGATCTCCTCAGCATCCACTCTGTGGAGCGGCCGAGGAAGCAACTACCATGGAGGAATGGCAAAAAATCACCGATACAGACAACACAGGGCCACCAGCGCGACTGACGCGTCTATACAAGATCACTATACCTGGCCACTAACTGACACCCTTGCGGCGGAGACAAGCTGCCAGGAGATCCATGCCATGTGAGGCTCACCTCCTGCAAGGGAGCCGAAACACCCCAAGCACAAAGACCAGTCGCCCTGGTCCAGCATCTGGCGACTCCAGTAGTCCGCCTGCCGGCATACCTGATGGTAGACTGAAGCCACGGCCGTGGCGTTGTCCGGCTGAAACCAGATCGGTCGACCACAAGGAGAAGCATAGCCTGATCGCCTAAAATAGTAGGACAATGAACAGTAGACAGCACCTGGTATTCCCAGGCGGTCTCCCACCAGGCACTAGCCAGGCCCGACCCTGGGTAGCTACCGAGACCAGACACATTCAAGGAGGTGTGGTCATAGGTCCACGCAAGTCCAGCGACTCAGGGCCGACTGGACCCCCCAGTTTTGTGAACCTCCAGGTTCACAACCCGTGAGCTGGCATCCGTCGTAAACACCGACCACTGGAAGGAAGGAACAACTTCCTGGACCGAAGAGTCGGGAATCTCTGTCACCAACTCAGAGAGACTCTGACTAGGTGGCGCACAGGAATCTAATGATTTCAGAGACAAGAGATTTTTACCACCTGGACAGTAGTTCCACTGGAAAACCAGGGTGTGGAACTGGGCATACAGTACCACCTTGAAGGAGGCTACCCACAGAACCCGAACCAGCAGGCGCCCGGAGAGAAGACCGATTGCGTGATGCCAATACCTTCTCCGCAGACTGAAGAGTCTGCAATTTCTCCAGGGGAAGAAGGACCTTTGCCACTGAGGAGTCTGGATCAACACTAGATACTCCAACGCTGAGTCGGAACCTAGCATGCCCATAATTTGAACCCTGGGTCGCACACATGGAGGGCAGGCTTGCTGCCACTGAGCTACACTTTCTGGCCTAAACGTTTAACATCCACCCGAATCTTCGGAGGGTCTGAATGGGAATAACCCATCCACTAGGTCGGAGACAGAAGCTGCTCTCAGAAGAAAGTCGTCAAAGTAGCCAATGAGGCAAAGCCTCGCTGTCCCAACAAAATTCAAATAAGTGCGAGCTCCTTGCTGAAAACCCATGGTGCTGACGCCAGATCAAAAGGGAGGGCCACAGGCTGACAGAGACCCTTCTCTCATCACGAAGCACAGAAAAAAACACTGTGACATGTGCAAAACAGGACATGCATGTATGCGTCCCTGATGTCCGAGGACGTCAGGACATCCCCCGGATGAAGCGCAGCTACCACCGAACAAATGGATTCCATGCGGAACTACCCGACGTTCACAAAGGTATTTAGGGCCTGAGGCCCATAGAAAACCCCAAAACTCTCGTCCTGCAGGAAAGGTAAAATTACCTTGCAGCTTAGCAAATCCCACACTGCCCAAGGCAGACCGACGGGCCGGGAGGGGAAGACACAAGGACAGAACTTTGTTCTGTGGATAGGAGGAAACCCTATCTAGTACTCCGAAGAGACCACCTCGCAGACCCACTAGTCGGAGAGCAGGGAGGTTTCACTGAATTGTGAACCTGCAAGCCGCCCCTCCCACCTAGAGACAGGGAGGGAAGGCTATATACATTGGCAGGATTTGGGTGCCGGCGTGATCGGCTTATGCACCCAGGGACAGATTAGTCCCCCAGCTGGGCCTTTGACGGCCTGGGAGGGTTGCCCCTAAATAATACACACACATAGTGTGTATGTATATTATGTAGGTGTATGCACACATGTCTTTGGAGGAAACCGGAGTACCCGGAGGAAACCCACGCAGACACAGGGAGCGACAATGCAAGCTCCAGGCAGATTGGCGTCAGTGTGCAGATTCGAACCAATGACTCTTTTGCTGCCAAGTAATGGAGTTAAGCACTACACCACCGTGTGCATAAAACCATTCTGAAACAGACGCCCTGGATAACAAGGGCGCAACATTCAATGAAGCATCACAGACGTATATGAGGCCCTGGACCAGCTGGTCCGCTAGGCTAATAACCTCAGGAGAGAGTCGGTGCTCCTCCACTGTCTGGTGCAAAATGCTCACTCTGTGAGTTGTATACAGCACTAGGGGTCAGGACTACTCCAAGATGGCCGCCGAGCGTTCAGAACGCGGCCACAGGAAAATGGCCAGCACAATGTAAGCTGCGCCATAGCGTGGCTACGACAAAATGGGCGCCAATGGGAGTTTTCAATGTAATTGAAAAACCTCCCAAAAAATAGCGCCAGCGACCACTGAGACCCCAGTGTAGTGGCCACAATAGGCCGCAAGCCAGACCCCAGCATGGTAACCATGAAACGGGTCAGTACTTCGGATCTTCTATCAGTCAGATCCATACAAGCGGGGGTTCCCGCCCCGGCGGTGAGGGACTACAAAAGCCCTCAGTGGCTTTTCTCATTCCGCATCTCAGAAATTATCAAAGAAGGGCACAGAAGGAAAAAACCTACACAGCGGTCTGATTTGTGTGATCCAAAAAAGACCGAGCCCTCGGCGGAAACCCAGCTGCACTATGCAGCTTAGGAGAGTCCCTTGCAGCAGTAAAAAGCGCACCCATAAATGCCTTATTCTGCCTTTTTTTTTTTTTTTTTTTTTAACTAGGTACCTAGTCCATGGCTCCATAACAGAGCATTCCCCAGGGGATAACGGGGGAAGGGGGCACTCTTTTACCGCCCGCCCGCAGTCCACCCCCACCCTGGCACAAACTGTGTCCAGGACCAACAATAAAAACTCTGTGGGAATCCCAGGTGCTAACACCTGCTGCCACCACCAGCATGTGGGGAAGGACCCAGATACTGACTCCAATATTTACATATAGTGTGTATTATAATATGCACACCTGTCCATACAAATAGACAAAAGCTCCTAGAGCCCTATTTAGGGCCTCTCACCCACTTGCTGCGCTGACCAGGGGTAACCAGGGGACTCCCTCAGGAGGAGACTGCCCAGCGCTGCCTGTGAGGAAAAGAACCGTGAGGTAACTTTTGCAGGGACCTGTGTTTAAACAGGAAAAGCCTCCTAGGGCTTTATTATATAAGGATAAGACACAGATAAAGCATAAAAAGCAAAACCGTTACAGGTGTCACCAATCAGTCAGCGTCTGCTGAAGTATAATCATAAACATCTGTGCTCATCACAGGGCTTTTTACCTCACAGGAAAGCCCAATACAAAAAAGAAAAAGCACAGGCCAGATAACACAGTCCCCTCAGGCAGGCCCCCTCCCCCCTGACAGCGGCAATGTTAGCAATGCAGCAAGGGAAAGGAGCAGGGAAGTAAGGGGAAGGGACCCCGAACCCCAGGAATGCCCAGCTGTACCAACCCACCGAAGCAGGAGGGACTGTACTTACCTGTCCAAGCGAGGACTCGCTGACGCATTCCTGACAGAACTACAACCGAAATGGAGGTAGCTGTCGGCCCGGTCCACTGTGAGTGAGACAACACCACAGCCCAGTCATATGTGGACCTCGGAGCAAAGCTCACCGGCCACCTCAGGAGTCATGAGGTATGGCGTGGCAGACCAAGCCTCTTTGCAAAGGTGTGCCCACGCTTGCTGGTCGGACTGAGTAGACTACAAGGATCTATATTATCCAGCCTGTCTCTCAGCCGACAGTTGAAAGAAGATTCTTCAAGAAAAAGTAAAGTAAAATAAAATAAAATAAAATTTCTCCTCAGGGCGCTGGGCCCAAAGGGAGCCATACGTCCTTCTCCTTTGCTAGGCAGAACGAAACTGAGGCTGCATGCTGCAGTGAGGGGGGTTATGTCTGGAGGGACCGCCCCCTGGGCGGGGCTGTTCAACTCTGTTAATGTAACATGTATTTAACTATTTAACATGTTTCTGCCTAGTCCTCTCCTGTAAACAGGGAACATAACCCACTTGTCAAGATTTAAGGAGCTGTGTCCGTCCATGGACGATAAGAGAAAGTAAGATTTAATTAATCTTTGAAAACCCTGCTACATTTTTCTCTTGTTTTCAAACAATCTATCTCTTGAAGGAAACAGAGGTAAGCCAAATGATCTAGGAATATGCGGACCTAATTGCGATCTGAATCTGTACACGTAGAATCTGCAAAGAATTGCAAAATTTGTAAATACCATCTGGATTCTACAGGGAGGGATTCCAAAGTTTGATCCTTTGATATTTGAAGAATTTGATTTGTCATAAAATATCTGATTTAACCAAATGTGCAGATTGATTCACTAATCTGTAAACACAATAACCATTTTCATTCCCTCATAGATAGAACTTCCCATTAGAACTTCTCTAAACAAATTGATAAATTAGAAATCTAAAAGAGAACATGACCTAGCTTTGCCTTCAGTTGGTGGCTTATTGAAGCTGTTCACTTTAGAATGGAGAATTTCTGGACAGTTGACCACATAATTTTGATGGGCACCCCTAAACTGCTTAGTTTGCAACTGATTTTCTGGTCCATGTGAACCATGAATGGTAGTTACGAACAGACTGTGTTCTGAGACTGTAACTTTTATCAGAGGTAAAACATACTTTTCATTGACATAAGCATACATGTGATCTGTAATTTTAGAGTTTCCAACAGGTGGTACAAGAAGCAATTTGTGTCTATAATCCACAATTTAGCAGGATCTGGGGAAGCACACAGGGTAGCCATATCCAATAGATGACATGTTTAGAGCAATGTGGCCTCATGTTTAGAGAAACTTTGAAATACATCTTCGAGTCATCTTAGAAATATATTTGGTAGGAGAAAATGGCCTAAATAGGGAACCTGCAAATGGATTTTCAGTGCAGGTACTATAAGGCCCCGTACACACGACCGAACATGTCTGCTGAAACTGGTCCGCGGACCAGTTTCAGCAGACATGTTCGGTCGTGTGTAGGCCCGAGCGGACAGGATTCCAGCATACATTTGCCCGCCGGGCCTTTTCCCAGCGGGCAAATATTTCCGGGCTTGTTTTTAAACAGCCCGCTGGAATCCTGTCCCCTCGGACATGTTCGGTCGTCTGTACAGACCTACCGTACATGTCCAAGCGCCCGCCATCCCTCGCATGCGTCTAATGACTTCGACGCATGCGTAGAAGCATTGAACTGGCAGGGCCGCCCACGTCGCCGCGTCATCGTCGTATTGTTTACGCGCGGATTTCTGTATGATGGTGAGTACAGCCACCATACAGAAATCCCCGGGCATACATGTACGGTGAAAACGGTCCGGCGGACCGGTTTCATCGTACATGTATGCTCGTCTGTTCGCGGCCTTAGCCTCTGACAAGGTTCCACCATCCACTTTCTCTCCCATTAAGTAGATTGACATTCCAGTGCCTCAGGAAGTGATAAATGTCCCTATCTCTTAGTACCCCCAGAAGGTAAAAAAAAAATGCAAGTTCCAAGCGCAATGAGGTTCCAAGGGGATATGGAGATAGCCATAGTAAGGGCAGATCCAACTACTCATCCGATCAGCAATGAGACATGAGCACAAAACAACAAATATACAGTAGGAGCGCTCCCAGCCCTGTGGAAGTCAATAGCGCTGCAAGCCCGGGAATAGATCAAATCAAAATTGTCCTCTCCACTGGCTTGATCATGTATCAGTCTGGGCACTCCTGCATGTCATGCTTTTTAACTTTGCATTAAAGTGAATTTTGATTTGATCTATTCCTGGGCTTGTGGCTATATTGACGTCAACAGGGCTGGGAGTGCTTCTTTATTTGTTGTTTTGTACCCCATACGGTGTCTACCACTATACTGATTTCCTGGAGGCCATGCTATTCCATAGATGTAGCAATTTATAGCTTATTTAGGCCCCAGATTGGTCTGCAAAATTCCTCATGCCGAATTAGGACACCAACTCCAACAGCATAACCTGGAGATATGCACTACTGCTGTTCATTTTTATCACTTTTAGGCATAGTAGTCCACTAGATGGAAAAGAGTGAGGATAATGTTTATTGGAGTGTCATCATTTCGCCTTGGTGCTCCTACCTGAATGCATCATAAATAAACTATTTGCTAATGTCTACTAGAACTTGATCTACATTGCCCTGAATGATTATTTTGGTTGACAGTGTATTAAAAACCACCCTTTAGAATACCCAGCTTATGCCCTAAAGTTCATGCAGAACAATTGCAATAACTCACTTTTAATTTAATGAAATAATATAATATAAAATATGCTGATGAAGAGAGCTCATTGCTTTCAGTCCTGCCAAAGACCAAAAACATAAACTGAAACCTTATACATTTGTTTTTCATAGGCATCTTTGTGATTTTGTGATCATCTTCCAGCTTTCTTTTAGAGCCTTCAAAGACGATATACAGTATTACCAAGGTAGCTCTCAACTTCACTTCCCAAATTCATAAGAATGGTTTCATCCCTTTGCAGCTTGATTAATTAGAAATCCAACATTAAGAAGAATCTACCGGTGCAGAAAATTGCACTATTAGTCAGTTAGTTGAGTAGAATTTGGAATTCTGATGGAATTTTTTTTTTGTAATGCACACCCAACAATTAAAAGTAGAAGCCTAGAAAACAGGAATTCAAGCATACCTATACTAAAATGTTAATATAAAGCTACATGAGCATGCATAGATAGATCATCATAACGTATCCTTCCTTGAAAAAATTGCCTTGGTACCTCTGATGTTAGTCACATATCAAAAATCCTAAGAAATATACTTACAAGATTACTACTAAAGGGGAGAATTAGTCAATCTTAACTCTAATCCTCCCCAACAGCAAGTGAGATCAGTCTTTAGTATTTGGTGCAGCATATTCATTGAGGTACATTTAACATAAATATTCAATTTCCTATCCAATCTACAGAGGAGATTGTGGATAGGCTGTACTGTTTTACCTCCAAGTCATAATTCATCTGTCCTTCAAACATTGTGGTCGTCAATAACGGAGATGCTATCAAGACTCCAGAACCTGTTTTGCTCTCCGCCTGACGTTGATCACCATTGACCTTCTCCTTCACATTCAGCCATTTACATTTATGCCTTATCCAGGAATTCCCAGATAAGGAAAATGTGGCTTACACTGCACCGGATTCACTTATCTCTCACTGCTGTATTAAGAAAAACACATACAAGTTTAATAAATATTGAGACATTTTAACAAAGTAATGCATCATAACTGAATTACCCAGAACCTCCTGCCATTCCAAAGTATTCCAGAATACTGCATATTTTACTCTGAGATCAATACTACATTACACTAATGCCGCGTACACACGATCTGGCTTTTGCCCGGCCAAATCTCATCAGAATTCCGACGGAATTCCATTAGAAAAATATAGAGCATGTTCTATATCTAAAGTCCGATTTAATTAATCGGAATTTCCGATAAAAAAACTCAGATGGGGCTACACACGATCGGAAAATCAGATGGAAAAAGTCCATCGGATATTCCGATCGTGTGTACGGGCATTACTGTGCACACAGATTAAAGCGGAAGTCCAGGCATACATAAAATTTAGGGGGCGCCGGTGTACCCTCCGCCTCACTCGGGAGCCGATGCGCGTGCCCGGCACCCACAATGTCCACTGGGCACCCGCGATTGCTCGTCACACAGAGCAGGACGTGTGTGTGAGGAGACAGATGTGTGTTCGTTGTATATAGGAACACCAATCGGTCACCTCCCCCCACAGTTAGAATCACTCCCTAGGGAACGCATTTAACCCTTTGATCGCCCCCTAGTGTTAACCCCTTCCATACCAGTGGCATTTATACAGTAATCCGTGCATATTTATAGCACTGATCGCTGTATAATTGTCAATAGTCCCAAAATAGTGTCAAAAGTGTTCGATCTGTTCTGAGTCCTGACAAAAATCGCTGATCGCCACCATTACTAGCAAAAAATAATAATAATAAAAATGCCATAAATATATCCCCTATTTTGTAGGTGCTATAACTTTTGCGCAAACCAATCAATACACACTTATTGTGTTTTTTTTAACCAAAAATATGTAGAAGAATACTTAAGGGCCTAAACTGAGGAATACATTTTTTTTTTTTTTTTTTTTGGATATTTATTATAGCAAAAAGTAAAAAATATTTTTTTGAAATTTTCCGATTTTTTTGCTTTATATATAAAAAAAAAAAAAAAAAATGCAGAGATGATCAAATACCACCAAAACAAAGCTCTATTTGTGGGGTAAAAATTATCAAAATTGTATTTGGGTACAGTTGGTGCATGACCGCGCAATTGTCATTCACAATGTTACAGCGATGAAAGCTGACAATTGGCCTGGGCAGGAAGGGGGAGAAAATGCCCGGTATTTAAGTGGTTAAAAAAAATAATCTTTACTTTTTTTTTTAGAAATGCAGATTTTAACATCCCTGCGAAAAAAGGAAAAATTTGCTGCAGATGATTGGTGATGGTAAACGTCAGCACCACTAGCTCCTGTTCAAACCGGCTTTTGAACATTGCTGTGTTATCATACCATTCCCAGTAAGAGGACTGTCTTAACTCATTCCATACCCCTTCACAATTTTCATGTCTAATGCTTATTTTTCCACAGCTGCTCCTTTCCAGATAAGACTTCACTCACATGGGTGATCCATATAATGCAAATATTTATGCGGCTAAAGTCGCCTGAAGCTGTGTGTAGCCAGCCTATGTTACTCATCATACATAATAGGGGGAGTCCAACTGGGGGGATCCGTAGTGGAGAAGGATCTGGGTATTCTGGTAGATTGTAGGCTTAATAATAGCATGCAATGCCAAGCTGCGGTTTCCAAAGCGAGCAAAGTCCTTTCTTGTATTAAGAGAGGTATGGACTCCAGAGACAGAGATATAATTTTGCCCCCCCTGTACAAATCATTAGTAAGACCTCATCTGGAATATGCAGTTCAGTTTTGGGCCCCAGTTCTCAAAAAGGATATCGGGGAACTGGAGAAAGTGCAGAGAAGGGCAACCAAACTGATAAGAGGCATGGAGGAGCTCAGCTATGAGGAAAGATTAGAAGAACTAAATCTATTCACTCTTGAGAAGAGGAGAACAAGGGGGGATATGATCAACATGTACAAATATATAAGGGGTCCATATAGTGAACTTGGTGTTGAGTTATTCACTTTACGGTCATCACTGAGGACAAGGGGGCACTCTTTACGTCTAGGGGAGAAGAGATTTCATCTCCAAATATAGAAAGGTTTCTTCACAGTAAGAGCCGGTTCACACTGGGGCGACTTGGGATCCGACTTGAAGTCGCCTCAAGCCGTCCCAAGTCGCGCTGTCGAGAAAAACAATGCAAGTGAATGGGAGCGGTGTTAATACACACGACTCGAGTCGCTCCGACTTCAAAAGAAGTTCCTGTACTACTTCAATCCGACTTGTAGGCGATTTGTACCCATTGATTTCAATGGAAGTCGCCTCCAAGTCTGATCACTGTCTTCACTGAAGCGACTTTCCAGGAAGATAACATACATTTCTCAGGCAAACCTCTCCCTCCCCCTCCCTCCCCTAGAGCTGATTGTTGTTTGATTGGCCACTGGAAAGTCTCCTGTCCTGGAGACGACTTCAAGTCGTGTTGTAAATTGCCCCAGATCGCCCTGTGGTTCATGCTCAAGTCGTGTTGGAGTCGCCTCTGAAAGTCGTGCTGGAAGTCGTGTTGCCCTAGTGTGAACCGACTCTAAGAGCTGTGAAAATGTGGAACAGACTCCCTCCAGAGGTGGTTCTGGCCAGCTCAGTAGATTGCTTTAAGAAAGGCCTGGATTATTTCCTAAATGTACATAATATAACTGGGTACTAACATTTATAGGTAAAAAGATCCGGGGAAAATCTGATTGCCTCTCGGGGGATCAGGAAGGAATTTATTCCCCTGCTGTAGCAAATTGGATCATGCTCTGCTGTTTTTTTTTGCCTTCCTCTGGATCAACTGTGGGTATATGGGATTGTACGATATTTTTTATTTTATTTATTTATTTTTTATGATTGAACTAGATGGACTTGTGACTTTTTTCAACCTGACTAACTATGTAACTATATAACTCTATGATGCAGCAGATGTAAAGACATAGCCGTGTGTCCTAATTTGACCGGTGTGCAGGGACGTGTGTACAGCCCAATATGCATACTGTCTGAAGGATCTACCCTTCTATCAATTTGACCCACTTCATAATCATAGTAAAAATACTGCAGACTGTGAACATCCCACAGGAGCTACAGTTTTGGAGTTTTATTTTCTAGGACCTCTGCTTAAAAAACATAGGCCCGGATTCACAAAGCACTTACGCCGACGTATCTCGAGATACGCCTCGTAAGTGTAACTGTGCGCCATCGTATCTGTGCGCCGTGCCCACAATCTGAGATATGCCGACGTAACTCGCCTACGCCATCGTATCGTGGGCGGATATTTACGCTGGGCGGATTTGCCGCTCCCATTGATTTTCTATATGCAAATGAGGGAGATACACCGATTCACAAACGTACTTGCGGCGGGGCATAATATACGCGGTTTGCGTAAGTCATACATCCGGCGTAAAGTTATTCCCCATATATGAGGCGCAACTCATGCTAAGGTATGGACCAGGGAACACAGCTGTCGTATTTTACGTTGTTTACGTAGTATGTGAATAGAGCTGGGCGTAGGTTATGTTCACATCGTAGGCAGTGATCCGTCGTATCTTAGGGAGTAGTTCCGACGTGATTCTGAGCATGCGCAGAGGGATGCGTCCACGGGACGGCGCATGCGCAGTTCGTTTTAAGTACTTCTATGATGCTTGGCCCATCATTTGCATGGGGTCACGCCTCATTAGCATGGCTCACGCCCACTTCCACCTACGATGGCTTACGCCGAGGGTACCCAGCGCAGTTTGGGAGGCAAGTGCTTTGAGAATTCGGTGCTTGCCTCTCTGCGCAATGTCGGCGAAGCATATATTAGATACGCTACGCCGGCATAAATATGCGCCAATGTATGTGAATCCAGGCCATAATGTTTGGGGGTTGCAAGTAACTTTCTAGAAAAAAAACTTGACGTGATTGTAGACGTTTTAGTGCAATTGTGACAGAGAAAATTTAGTACTGTCCGTGATACTTTTTTTATATACAATTTTTCAGGACAATCTTTCGGGGTGTGTCCCCTTCTTCAAGGTGAGTACTGCTTGGACCTTAAAGAAGGGGACATACCCCGAAAGCTTGTCCTGAAAAAATGTATGTTAGTGAAAATAAAAAAAGTATCACGGACAGTACTCAATTTTCTCTCTAAAAAAAAAGAAATGCTGGTTTACACATGGAGAAGAGAAGTGTCAGAATAGACCTGGCACTGAAGTCCTAATCAGATTTAAATCAGTATGCACAGATGCACGCACATGTGAATTTTTGTGAAAAGAGAGAAAGATCCACTAATATATCTAGACATTAACTAACGTAAAAGCGTAAAAAATGAAAATAAAAAGCAATGGTAAAAAACAAAAAAATGCAGATTTCTTCTGATAACGTGATGTGATTGATGCCAAGAACACTAAGGCCCCGTACACACGACCGAGAAACTCGACGGGCAAAACACATCGTTTTGCTCGTCGAGTTCCTTGTTCGACTGTCAGAAAACTCGTTGAGCCAAATTTTCCCATTGCCCAACGAGGAAATAGAGAACATGCTCTCTATTTGGCTTGACGAGTTTCCCGACGGGTTTCTCGGCGAAAAGTGTACACACGACCGGTTTTCTCGGCAGAATACGTCTCCCATCGAGTTTCTTGCTGGATTCTGCCGAGAAAACCGGTCGTGTGTACGGGGCCTCACACTAAATGATGAAACAAATACATCAATAAATAAAAAAAGGAAAATATACACACTAACCTGCCCGAACAATCAATAAACACAGATAGTTTATCAGGACGTAGCCTAGTAGAGCCATCTTAATGAGCCGTGTCTTCTCGTATTCTGAAGTAATTGTTTAACAGCTACTTTCTATGGGGCTTTCCCGCAGCTCGATGATTGGATAACTGGGATCATCCCACTTTTCTGAGCTCCAGAAAGCTTAAGAACTCATTTCTTTTCTAAACAGCTGCAAGGAAACTATGCCACTGATAAAGCACAGAGCCAGTAGATTGTGCAATCATATTACAGGCTGCTTGTAAAAATGGGAATTGCTGTTTATTGTACATGTGTTAACCACTTCAGCTCCAGAAGATTTACCTTCCTTTCATGACCAGGCAATTTTTTGCTTTTTGCCACTGCGTTAATTTAACTGACCAATTTGCAAAACGTTACTGTAAACTCTAGCATGATTTTATATAGTAATATTGTTTGCAGGTATAGACAATGTATATGTCAACATCACCTGCGTGTATGCTTCCCCCTGTTTCTAACTCCCTGAAAATTCAATAAAAATCGATTGAAGGAAAAAAAAAATTCTAAAAAAAAATTCCCACAAATAGAGCTTTCTGTTGGTGGTATTTGATCACCACTGGGTTTTTTTAATTTTTTTATTATATAAACCAGAGGTGCCCAACCTTTTGAAGAGCGAGGGCCACTTAAAGCGGTGGTTCACCCTCCATAGCAGCATTTTAGCATAAAATGAGGCATAGTAGCGCGAGCTACAGTATGCCTGTCTTGATTTTTTTATCCCCGTACTCACAGTGCAATCCTACATTGAAGATTCCGTCTGGGCGTTCCTATCCAGACGGAGGATGATTGACGGCCGGCTCTGGCACGTCACGCTCCCCGAAGACAGCCGGAGTAGGTCTCGGCTCTTCACGGCGCTATACGGCGCCTGCACACAGACTATGCGCAGGCGCCGTGAAGAGCCAAGCCTATTTCGGCTATTTCCGGAGAAGCGTGACGTGCCAGAGCCGGCCGTCAATCATCCTCCGTCTGGATAGGAACGCCCATTCCCCGTGGGGAGATGGAATCTTCAAAGTAGGATAGCACTGTGAGTACGGGGATAAAAAAAATCAAGACAGGCATACTGTAGCTCGCGCTACTATGCCTCATTTTATGCTAGAAGAAAAAACTTTTTTTTTTTTTTGTTTATAGGGTGAACCCCCGCTTTAAGCGAATTGGTAACTGGTTGCGGGCCACAATGAGCGGAGCAGGAGGATGACAGGTCCGTGTCCATGGACACAGCCCACTCTACTCTATGGGCCCTCTGATCCAATCCGATTAGCCAAGATGAAAGGGGGCAGATCCCTTTCTATTTTTTTTTTTTAGGGAGGCGGGTGTAAACAGACACAAGTCTGTGTCTGTTTACTGCTCCATAGAGGTAAATATTAAGTCTGATTGGGTCGGACCGATCATGTGAAAGGGGCCTAAGGCTGCTTTCACAATGATGCACTGCGATTTTCCCAAACCGCAGGTGCAGCGCAGTGCATCTGTGTATTTTTTGCGGGTTAGCTGCACTTTGCCATAAACTTCTATTATATCCTGCAGGTGTGGCGCACTTTCTTAAAGTGCAACAAACCCGCAGGTAATAACAGAAGTCTATGGCTCAGTGCTTGATTCCTCTACCAGCGGCTTCATTCACAAAACTGCTGCTCTGGGATGGTGGTCGGCAAACCGTAATCTGGGCTTGCCAACCTGCTATCCCAGAGCAGGAGGCCGAGGGCCACATCAGAGGGCTCCACGGGCCACATGTGGCCCCCGGGCCAATGGTTGGGCACCCATTAAATAAACGATAAAAGACCGACAATTTTGGAAAAAAAAGATTTTTACTTTCTGTTATAAAACATATCGCAATGAAAAAATCTCTTAATACATTTTGGCCAAAATTTATTCTGCTACATGTCTTTGGTAAAAGAAAATCCCAAGTGTATATTGATTGGTTTACAGGAAAGTTATAGTGTCTATAAATTGTGGAATATATGCTGGAATTTTTATTAAAAAAAAATGTTGTACTAGTAATGGCGGTGATCAGCGACTTAGGCCACTTTCATTGAGGGAACCATCAATACCAGCATGTACTGTGACATACTGAAGCAGAGCATGATCCCCTCCCTTCAGAGACTGGTTCGCAGGGCAGTATTCCAACATGATACCGACCCCAAACGACCTCCAAGACAACTACTGCCTTGCTAAAGAAGCTGAGGGTAAAGGTGATGGACTGGCTAAGCATGTCTCCAGACCTAAACCCTATTGAGCATCTGTGGGGCATCCTCAAACGGAAGGTGGAGGAGCGCAAGGTCTCTAATATCCACCAGCTCTGTGATGTCATCATGGAGGAGGGGAAGAGGACTCCAGTGGCAACCTGTGAAGCTCTGGTGACCTCCATGCCCAAGAGGGTTAAGGCAGTGATGGAAAATATTGGTGGCCACACAAAATATTGACACTTTGGGTCCAATTTAGACATTTTCACTTAGGGGTGTACTCACTTCTGTTGCCAGTGGTTTAGACATTAATGGCTGTGTGTTGAGTTATTTTGAGGGGACAGCAAATTGACACTGTTATACAAGCTGTACACACACTAATTTACATTGTAGTAAAGTGTCATTTCTTCAGTGTTGTCACATGAATAAAAAAATAAAGAATAAAAAAACAAAAGAATAAAAAAAATGATTGTAGAAAATAAAAAAATTAAAGAAAAAACACACTGACACGGTCCAAAAAAAAATACCATCTTGTTTTCTGAATACAGAAAAAAGATACGCCGGAGCATCTTAGAAGTTACGCGGAGTATCAATAGATACGCCAGCGTAACTTCTTTATGAATCTACCCCATAGTGTCTACAAACTATTGGATTTTTCTTTTTTGTTGTTTACTAGTCTTTGGCGACTTATAGAGAAACTGCGATATTGCAATGACACTTTTTGGGGATAAATTACACCTTTTTATTTTGATCACTTATAATCCTATTACAAGAAATGTAAACGAAATAAGGATGACAGGTCCTCTTTATGGAGAAATCTGGGGTCAAAAAGACAAAAATCTCTCCGCTACTAAGCAAAAGATCAAAAACAAAATGATTTACTTTCAGCCTGGACCAGAAGTGGCGTCATATCACTCCGGTCCTTCAAGGTCATAGAGGCGATCAAAGAGTATCCACTAATTGATCGCCTATGGGAGCAGCTGGCCGCATAATCGCATCATTTCTCAGGAGAACCAGCGGAAACGGTAAGCCCGAGAAACACCAGCAGGAGGGATGCATCCCATTCCACCGCCTCGGAAAGCATTCCAGTAGCCTATGAGCTGCTCAAAATGCTTTCATGACAAAAATTGCTGCAAAAAATGATACCGGTGTTATAGCTGATATCTTCAGACATAATCCTGGTAAACCACTTGCAATCCGCAACGTATATATGTAATGCAGTCAGCAAGTGGTTAAATACGTCTCTGGGTGTAAGCTCTGACTGCAGAATTCCCAACTGGAGAGAATGCTTTGGAGTGGACGGGAAAAGGCACTTGTCTCCAGTGGCGGCCCGTCCATAGGGACGCCCAGGCGCCAACCCCCCCCCCCCCCCCCCCCACCCTCCTGTAGTCACAAAAAAAAGAAAAAACGGGCCCTTTAAGAACTTTTATTTAGCTAAAATGTAATTTTTACATTTTAACTGCAATTCTGGCGGCCGTCTATAGAGGGCGCTGCAGCGCCACCCCCTCTCGCAAATAACATACATTCATGCATTGTATTGCACATATGTATGTTATTGTTGGTTGCCAGCTGCCTGGTCTATTCAGATAACTGGACATAGGGCGCCGATTACCTGAATAACTGCAGCTGGTTGGCTGAGCGGAACGGCCTATCAGTGCAAGCTGCTCTGATAGGCTTTCTGAGTACAACCCTCCGGCTCTCGGATGTCTATCCTTGGACCGCAGCCCCCCTGCGTTCCTTGGATAAGACTGACAGCCGTTTCAGCCAATCAGGTTCCCGGATTCTGGTTATCAGGAACCTGATTGGCTGAAGCATCACCAAGGCAGAAGAAGACATCGAGGGAAGACATGGAAGCTTCAGGTAAGTGCATTTTACAGGGAACAGTGGCGAAAATTGATGTGCACATTGGCAGCATTTTACAGGGCACAGTGGCGAAATTTGATGGGTACAGTGGCTACAATTATTGGGCACAGTGGCAACAATTGATGGCATGGCACAGTGGGGACAATTGATGGCACAGTGGGGACAATTGATGGCATGGCACAGTGGGCACAATTGATGGCATGGCACAGTGGTGACAATTGATGGCACAGTGGCTGCATTTGATGGCACAGTGGCTGCATTTGATGGGCATAGTGGCTGCGTTTGATGGGCACAGTGGCGACAATTGATGGCACAGTGGTAACAATTGATGGCACAGTGGCTGCATTTGATGGCATGACACAGTGGCTGTGTTTGATGGCACAGTGGCTGCGTTTGGCATGGCACAGTGATGACAATTGATGGGCACAGTGGTGACAATTGATGGCACAGTGGCGACAATTGATGGCACAGTGGTGACAATGGACACAGTAGTGATAAATGATGGCACAATGGCTGCGTTTGATGGCATGGCACAGTGGCTGCATTTGATGGCATGGCACAGTGGCGACAATTGATGGCACAGTGTCTGCATTAGATGGGCACATTGGCTGTGTTTGATGGGCACAGTGGCTGCCTCTGATGGGCACAGTGGCTGCGTTTGATGGGCACAGTGAGGCTGCAATTGTTTTTTGGGGTTTTTTTTTTGTTTATTTGCGCCCCCCCCAAAAAAAATTGGAGCACCAGCCGCCACTACTTGTCTCTCAATTCCAAAGGCCTTTTCAACAGACAATTCATTTCAGCAGCAATCTTCTTAGAATATTATATATAAATGTAACATATTTTATTCATGTTATTTACCTGTAAAATCCTCCCTTGTGTAGACATCCAAAAACCCTGAGACTGCTACTGGATGCCGCTATCTTGGATGTGATATCAGCAGTCCAATGGGTGAGCAATAAATGCAGATAGTTTATCAGGACATAGCGCAGTAGATCCATTATTGAGTCGTAATTTCTTTTATAGTGCTACAGTGCCTTGAAAAAGTATTCATACCCCTTGAAATTTTCCAAATTTTGTCATGTTACAACCAAAAACATAAATGTGTTTCATTGGGATTTTATGTGATAGACCAACACAAAGTGGCACATAATTGTGAAGTGGAAGGAAAATGATAAATGGTTTTCAATTTTTTTTTACAAATAAATATCTGAAAAGTGTGCGGTGCATTTGTATTTAGCCCCCTTTACTCTGATACCCCTAACTAAAATAGTGGAACCAATTGCCTTAAGAAGTCTCCTAATTAGTAAATAGAGTTCACCTGTGTGTAATTTAATCTCAGTATAAATGCAGCTGTTCTGTGAAGCCCTCAGAGGTTTGTTATACAGCATCATGAAGGCCAAGGAACACAACAGACAGGTCAGGGATAAAGTTGTGGAGAAGTTTAAAGCAGGGTTAGGTTATTAAAAAGTATCCCAAGCTTTAAACATCTCACGGAGCTCTGTTCAATCCATCATCTGACAATGGATAGAGTATGGCACAACTGCAAACCTACCAAGACATGGGCGTCCACCTAAACTGACAGGAGAGCATTCATCAGAGAAGCAGCCAAGAGGCCCATGGTAACTCTGGAGGAGCTGCAGAGATCCACAGCTCAGGTGGGAGAATCTGTCCACAGGACAACTATTCGTCGTGCTCTCCACAAATCTGCCCTTTATGGAAGAGTGGCAAGAAGAAAGACATTGTTGAAAGAAAGCCATAAGAAGTCCTGTTTGCAGTTTGTGAGAAGCCATGTGGGAGGACACAGCAAACATGTGGAAGAAGGTGCTCTGGTCACATGAGACCAAAAATTAACTTTTTGGCCTAAAAGCAAAACGCTATGGGCCGGATTCAGCAAGAATTTACGCTGGCGTATCTATAGATACGCCGCATAAATTCAAAGCTGCGCCGGCGTATCTTCTTTCTGTATTCAGAAAGCAAGATACGCCGAAATTAGGCTAAGATCCGACTGGCGTAAGTCTCTTACGCCGTCGTATCTTAGGGTGCATATTTACGCTGGCCGCTAGGTGGCGCTTCCGTCGTTTTCGGTGTAGAATATGCAAATGACCTAGATACGCCGATTCACAAACGTACGTGCGCCCGGCGGAATTTTTCTTACGTCGTTTGCGTAATGCTTTTCCGGCGTAACGTTGCTCCTGCTTCTATGAGGCATACGCAATGTTAAGTATGGACGTCGTTCCCGCGTCAAATTTTGAACTTTTTTACGTCGTTTGCGCAAGTTACGTTCGCGTCGAAAGCAATGACGATTTGCCGACGTCATTTGGAGCATGCGCACTGGGATACGTCCACAGGCGTATCTGAGATACGCTATGCCCGCCTAAAGATAGGCGCTTCTCTCTGAATCCGGCCCTATGTGTGGCGGAAAACTAACACTGCACATCACCCTGAACACACCATCCTTACCGTGAAACATGGTGGTGGTAGCATCATGTTGTGGGGATGCTTTTCTTCAGCAGGGACAGGGAAGCTGGTCAGAGTTGATGGGAAATGGATGGAACCAATTACTTAGAAGTATTAGAAATCTTAAAAGAAAACCTATTATGCCCTGTACACACGATCGGTCAATCCGATGAGAACGGTCTGATGGATTTTTTCATCAGTTAATCGATGAAGCTGACTGATGGTCAGTCGTGCCTATACACCATTGGTTAAAAAAACTATCGTGTCAGAACACGGTCACGTAAAACACGACGTGCTGAAAAAAATGAAGTTCAATGCTTCCAAGCATGCGTCGACTTGATTCTGAGATACAAACGATTGCTTTTTTTCTATCGGTTAGGTATCCATCGGTTCATTTAAAAAAAAGTTTCAAATTTTTTAACCAATAAATAACCGATGGGGCCCACACACGATCGGTTTGGTCTGATGAAAACGATCCATCAGACTGTTCTCATCGGATTGATCGATCGTGTGTACGCGGTATTAGTGTCTGAAAAAGACTTGAGACCGGGGCTGAGATTCACCTTCCAGCAGAACAACGACCCTAAACATACAGCCAGAGCTACAATGGAATGGTTTCGATCAAAGCATATTCATGTGTAAAGGCCCGTACCCATGATCAGACTTTTTGACAATTATCCGACGGACCTGTTTTTGCGGACAATCCGACCGTGTGTACGCTTCATCGGACAAACTTTTTCGCTTTTTTATCGGACAAATGTTCGCTATGAGAACAGACAAACTTTCCGGCAACAAATGTCCTACATGGCTAAAGTCCAAAGTACAAACACGCATTCTCAGAACCAATGCTAAAGATCAACTAACAATAGCAGAAGTTACCCAAAGTGTGGTAGTAAAGAGTAGAAAAACCACGTAGTATGTTTATTACATCACTATGTTCGTGTTTGTATGCTTACCAAGTTCACGGCCAATGCCCATTCGGAGCAAAATCCACGGAAAAGTCAGTTGGAAGTCTGATCGTGTGTATGAGGCTTTGGAATGACCCAGTCAAAGTCCAGACCTAAAGCCAATTGAGAATCTGTGGCAAGACTTGAAAATTGCTGTTCACAGACGTTCTCCATCTAATCTGACAGAGCTTTTGCAAAGAAGAATGGGCAAAAATGTCCCTCTCTAGATGTGGAAAGCAGGTAGAGACATCCCCCCCCCCAAAAAAAAACTTGCAGCTGTAATTGCAGAGAAAGGGTGTTCTACAAAGTATTGATTTAGGGGGGCTGAATACAAAATGTACCCCACACTTTTTACATATTTATTTGTAAAACAAATTGAAAACCATTAATCATTTTCCTCCACTTCACAATTATGTGCCACTTTGTGTTGGTCCATCACATACAATATAATACATTTAAAATTTTGGTTGTAACATGACAAAATGTAGAAAATTTCAAGGGGTATGAATACTTTTTTAAGGCACTGTATAACTATGCTCAATGAGCTACACTTCAGTTTTTTTTCTAATGGGAATTTCCTGCAGCTTGCTGATTCGATAACTCAGATCAGGCCACATTTCTGTATTACAGTAACTAACCGCTGGCTTTAAACAGCAGGCAGGAAACGAAACGTGAATCAGGAACTGTGAAGGCAAAGAGGCAGCAGGGTGGGAAATCAGATTACAGAACGGTTTTATAGACTGAAAAGTACAAATGTATACAGTACATGTACATGAGTTAATAAAAGTACTTGAATTGTTACTCCGATTCAGGAATGTTTTATTGCAAACCCAATACACCGTGCACATTGCAGCGATACAACATATACCGTATGTATTTATTTGTACCTGTAGTAGAACCCAAAAACAATAGTGTGCTTTTTCGGGACTCTCTGTGATTGGCCAATCACCAGGTTTCAGACAATTTTTTTATTTTTTTAACCACTTCCTTACTGGGCACTTAAACCCCTTCCTGACCAGAGGACTTTTTGCGATTCGGCACTGCGTCGCTTTAACTGACAATTGCGCGGTCGTGCGACGTGGCTCCCAAACAAAATTAACGTCCTTTTTTTCCCACAAATAGAGCTTTCTTTTGGTGGTATTTGATCACCTCTGTGGTTTTTATTTTTTGCGTTATAAACAAAAATAGAGCGACAATTTTGAAAACAAAAAATTTTTTTTACTTGTTGCTATAATAAATAGCTCAATTTTTTTTTTACGTTTTCTTTTTTATCCTCAGTCTAGGCCGATACGTATTCTACATATTTTTAGTAAAAAAAAAAAAAAAAAAAAATCGCAATAAGCGACTGGTTTGCGCAAAAGTTATAGCGCCTACAAAATAAGGGACAGAATTATTATTATTTTTTTTTTTTTACTAGAAATGGCGGCGATCTGCGATTTTTATTGGGACTGCGACTTTATGGCGGACACATCGGACACTTTTGACACATTTTTGGCGCCATTCACATTTATACTGCAATCAGTGCTATAAATATGCACTAATTACTGTATAAATGTGACTGGCAGGGAAGGGGTTAACACTAGGGGGTGAGGAAGGGGTTAAATGTGTACCCTAATATTAGTGTTCTAACTGTGGGGGAAGGGGGGTGACTGGGGGGGGTGACCGATCTGTGTCTCTATGTACAAGAGACACAGATCCGTCTCCTCTCTCCCCTGACAGCACCGCTGTCTGCGAGAGCCGGGAATGAGAGATGATCTCATATGTAAACATATGAGATCATCTCTCATTGGCCGCACAGATCGCCTAGGAAACGGCCGCTCCGATTGGCCGTTCAGGGCGATCTGTGACTGGCTGTGTCCAAGGGACACGGCCAGCACAGCAGTTCCCCGCTCTGCGCTCGGGAGCGCGCGCGGGGAACGTGCAAAGGGGCGGCCTGTTAGAGATTGGGAGCCGCGCTGCGGCCGTACAAAGTCGTACGGCCGTCAGCTAGTGGTTAAAGGTAATATTTAAGTTTATTTTGCAAAGCAAATATACAAAAATCAAATACTTTCAACAGGGTACATTCTGCTCTGTACTGCGACGCAGCGCATAAATACACTACATATCAATACAGTTCCAAGCATACAATTAAATTACATTCATTCATCCATTCTGCGGTATGATGCCTGATGTGTTGCGCAGAGTTATGAAACCCCGAAACATCACATCCTGCATGACGCCGCATTACCCTGAAAACAGTACTTCAAAAAAACGTGTCAAGAAATGTCAATGTCAGTGTAAACATACAGGTGGGGAAGGGGAAATCTTCAGACATCCTCTTCCTCTTCCAGGTTTCAGCCAATGATGTTGAATAACTCATGTTGTGTCCAATCAGAGCACGGATTGGCAGGGGTCGTGCACACCCCAAACCCAGAAGCAGGCAGGCGACTTATAGGTATGTTGTCAGGCCTGCCTGTGCCACTTGTAAATTTTGACTCAAGATTTTGCATACTTTTAACCACATTGTAACGGAATGACCCGGGACAAACAGAGACTTTGTAAGGATGAGGGGTACTCCTGTACCGGCGTCACCAAGGAGTCTTATGTCTAGGGTCACCTTATGTCCGATAGGGCCATAGGGTGACTGAGAAATTATATCCTAAATTACAGGACAGGGGACATCACTGATAGTTCATATTGCAGGATCTTGAGATATTGCAAGTTGTTGGTTAATTGTGACCCAACCAGTCAATAGTGACTCATTTCTATGATTAGCCCTGGCTAGTGACATGCTAATTGAGTCTGCTTCTGAAAGACCTCTCATTGTGTGATGCTGCTTTGTGTGAATTCTATTGATATAAGATGTGGAATGGAACTTGCCAGAACGTCTGTCAAGGGATGTGGATTAAGAAGAGATCATTGTGTGATGGTGTTTTGTTTGAGTTCTGTTAATGAAGGAATGTGCAATGATAATATCATGATAATTATAGGTGGGCGCCGACATGTCTAGAATGTTTAGCAATTAGCCATCTGAAGGTGTATTGAAGCCCTCCCAGGGTGTGGGTGGAGAGTTTGATTGTTCCTTTCATGCTTAAACTGTATATAAGACTGAAAGCTGACCATTAAAGTTGTCTTACATTTGAAACCAGAGAACACGGAGCAAGTCTCGTTATTCTGGCAAATGGGATGGATCCGGTCCTGTTGGTTGGAGTGTCGATAAGCTGTCTTGGATGGGATGGAATATCGTGAACGGATTTAACCCCTGTCCCATTTGGGGTTCCGTTACACACATCAATACTGGGCACTTTCACCTCCTTCCTTCCCAGGCCAATTTTCAGCTTTCAGCGCTCTCGCATTTTCAATGAAAATTGTGCGGTCATGCTACGATGTACCCAAATGAAATTTTATAATTGTGTTCGCATAAATAGAGCTTTCTTTTGGTGGTATTTATTCACGACTCTGTTTTCATTTTTTTGCAATATAAGTGGAAAAAAATAGTAAATTTGGGGAAAAAAAAGCTATATTTTCTTCTTTCTATGGTAAAAGAAATCCAATAAAATCGAATTTTGTCATAAATTTAAGCCAAGATGTATTCTGCTACATGTCTTTGGTAAAAAAAATCCAGTTAAGTGTATAATAATTGGTTTGTGTGATAACGGACAGATGTACGCAGATGATCATGTACAGATGTGCGCAGGTGATCTCGGACATATGTGTGCAGGTGATCATTGGGACATGTGATTTTACTGTTACATATATGGGGGACAGGTGTTTTTACTGTGTGGGGACATATGTTTTGGGGACATTGTGTGGGGACATGTGTGTTTTACATTGTGTGGGGACATGTGTGGGGACACTAGGCTAGTGATCAGTGTGTAAAAAGCTTTAAAAAACACCTCATACTCACTGATCGCCAGCCGGCTGCAGCGATCCGCTCTCCTCACCGACAACTAATGTGTGAGGAGAGGAGAGCCGATCGCCTAGCAACCGGCTCTCTGTTTACATCACATGACGGCTGTGATTGGACACGGCCGTCATGTGATCAGGAGGGCCAATCACAGAGCCCTCCTGCCGATCGAAGAGGCGCCGTGTCCGGGTGACACAAGCTCAATCGGGATCATGCCGCTGTGCGGACACACGCGATCCCTCTCCTTCTGAGGGACGTTCCTGAACATCCACTCAGAAGTTGAGAACGCCCACCCAGCCGTATATATGCAGTGGCCGGGTGGGATGTGGTTAAAGGATGCTGCGGCCTAAACCATTTTGATAAACTCTGTTCCATACTGCATATAAACAGCATATTGGTAAAAAAAAGACACTGCCTAGGGTGACATGATTTTATTGGTCTTCTGCACGCAGAAGGAAGCATCTTCTCAGTCTCTTCTCCTCCACTTATCAGACTGCAACTCTGTGAATTTTTAGCACATCCAAGAACTGCACAGGCACCAAAATTTACATGATTACCGTATTTATCGGCGTATACCGCGCACTTTTTTCCCCTTATAAGGGGAAAATTGTGGGTGCGCGATATACATCGATCCCTGCTTCCCGCGCTGTGTTTGAACGCTGCCTCCGACATATACCGAGCGCAGTACACTCGGGTACACTCGGCCAGGCTCGGCTCCCCTCGCGGTCACGCCCTGTGCCGCCTCCTAGCCTTTATGCGAAAGGAGCCGAGCATGCCCGAGTGTACTGCGCTCGGTATATGTCGGCGGCGGCGTTCAAACACAGTGCGGGAATCGGGGATCGACTCAGAAACAGCGCGGGAGAAGCGGGGAGGACACCACCAGGGCCGCCGGACCAGACAAGGCCGCCGGGCAAGACACCGACGAGGGGCATTCAAACTGTAAGTATTTTCTTTTTTTTCAGGAAATTTCTCTTCCAGGTTGGGGGTGCGCGCTATACGAAGATAAATATGGTATATCACCTCTGATCCCACATCAGAGTCCAGGAAGTGTATGGTAATCCTGGATGATGAACAAAGATGGTGAGACCTTCTAAAGAGAGAAGATGCTGTTGTCAGCAGGAGTACGGTGATCTCCCTTATGGCCTGTACACACAATTCGCAAGTGGTGCGGAAAATATCGCTTTCAAATCGATAATCGTTAGTATACGATCACGTTAGTACACAGCTTTCAATAGCCGATCACAGCAATTCATCTGATATTATCCGTAGGGACAATCACAAATATTTTCCTTGTACTGTTTTTTTGGTTAATCAGTACAGTTGACATTCGAAAATACAATACAAAACATGACATCACTTCCGATTGTTTATTTTGTTGTACGAGAATTTTCGTAACTTTGGTAACCTCTTAATTTTCGATATCAGACTAGCATGCAAAAAAAAAGAGGATGATCAATTTGTCTGATAATCTCATTGTGTGTACGAGTCACAGGGCTGGCCCAAGACATTGTGCTGCCTGGGTCCAAGAATGATATGCTGCCCCAACCCCCCGTAGAAAAAAATCACGAACACCAAAAGTCCCCCACATACATTATTTTATATCACGATAGTTAAAACTAAAATTACATTTATCAGGAAGTCAGATTTACATGCGATTTACCTTATCTATATGCAAACTTACATGACATACCATTATGTTCAATTCCAAGGGGTGGGCTAGGGCAGTATATAGACAGGCTATGGTAGTATAGGGGCAGGCTAGGGTAGTATATGAACAGGCTAGGGTAGTATAGGGGCAGGCTAGGGTAGTATAGGGGCAGGCTAGGGTAGTATAGGGGCAGGCTAGGGTAGTTACTTAGTAGGTGAGGTTGAAAAAAGACACAAGTCCAACCTATGTGTGTGATTATATGTCAGTATTACATTGTATATCCCTGTATGTTGTGGTCGTTCATGTGCTTATTTAATAGTTTCTTGAAATCATCGATGCTCCCCACTGAGATCACCGCCTGTGAAAGGGAATTCCACATCCTTGGCGCTCTTACAGTAAAGAACCCTCTACGTAGTTTAAGGTTAAACCTCTTTTCTTCTAATTTTAATGAGTGGCCACGTGTCTTGTTAAACTCCCTTCTGCGAAAAAGTTTTATCCATATTGTGGGGTCACCAGTATGGTATTTGTAAGTTGAAATCATATCCCCTCCCAAGTGTTTCTTAAGTTCAGTGCTCACAACCTTTCCTCATAACTAATATCCTCCAGACCCTTTATTAGCTTTGTTGCCCATCTTTGTACTTGGTCTATTTCCAGTTCATCCTTCCTGAGGACTGGTGCCCAGAACTGGACAGCATACTCTAGGTGCGGCCGGATCAGAGTCTAAATAGGGTAGTATATGAACAGGCTAGGGTAGTATAGGGCAGGCTAGGGTAGTAAATAGACAGGCTATGGCAGTATAGGGGCAGGCTAGGGTAGTATAGGGGCAAGGAGGGCAGTTGTCATGACACACAAAACAGCTGAAAAAAAATCTTGGTCATTGATTTGCTGAGTAAATAAAAGAGGAGAGGCGGCTGTGGTTCAATTTGCTGCCCATCTCAAAGTGCTGCCTGGGTCCAATGGACCCACTGGAACCCATTGTAGGGCCAGTGTCAGGGCTCCATTCCCGGCTCCATTGAGCTCCCGCGCATGCGCGGGGCGACTGGGCACGGGCGCACGTCCGGGCGCAATATGTGCGCGCGCATGTGCGGTACAGCGGCGCGCCGTGTGCGTGGACGCGCGCACGGCCGTGCACGTGACAGCTCTGTGGCCAATCAGAGGACTGGCTCTCCTATTTAAACTGGCCTCATCCCCTGAACAAGTTGCTGGCTTGTCTTCAGCTCCTATGTGTTTACCTGTTGCCGTACCTGCCTGTTTTGACCCGGAATTCCTGACGACTCTCCTCTCACCTGGAACCTCTGACCCTTTGGCTAACGTTACCTGGATTGCTGTTGTCTCCTGCCCCTTGACCTTGGCTTGCTCTCATGGACTCCCTCTGAACTCTCCTGCCCTTGACCCTCGGCCTGTGACTCGGATTTGCCTTCATCTCCTGTGGACCCTACCAGACTTACCTACCAGTTCCTGCCTGACCAACGCTTGTCTCCAGTCTTCTGCACCTGCCCTGCTTCTGTCAGCTGCACCAAGTCTGCCTGCCAGCTCCCGGCACCGGTGCCTCCTTGTGCCGTCCCTCCTCTGTCCCAACTCCAGGGAGTGGTCTGCACAGGGTCGCAAAGGTGAGCCGCCCTCAGCATCTCGGTCTCGGTGAGTACAGGTTCTGACAGTACAAGCCAGCCAGATGTCTGAGACCGACAGGGCGCGCTCACCCTTTGAGACGCTGTGCCAACAGGTCTCCGCCTTAACAGAGGCAGTCCAGAAGCTTCAGGAAGGCTACCTCCAGATTGATGGCCGCCTCCAACAACTGGCCGGTTCCCCAGGTCCATCCGCTGCAGCCCTAGCCTCTTCACCCGGACCTTCTGCTGCCCAGGCTCCTGCAAGCCCTGCCATGATGGGGAGTAATCCTGAACCCCGGGTCTCCATGCCCGAGCGATTCTCAGGCGACCGCCGGAAATACCGGGCTTTCAAGAATGCCTGTTCCCTTTACCTGGCCTTGCAACCTAGAACTTTTGCGACCGACGCTGTTAAGGTTGGATTCGTAATCTCTCTCCTTTCTGAGGAGCCTCAAGCATGGGCACACTCCTTAATGGAACAACGCAGTCCAATACTTGACTCTATTGACACCTTCTTCACCCACATGGGGAAATTATACGACGATCCTCTACGTGCAGCCACAGCGGAGGGTACTCTGCACAGCTTAAATCAAGGGAGACGGCCGGTGGAAGACTACACCGCTGAATTTAGAAAGTGGTCTGCTGACACAGGCTGGAATGAGCTGGCCCTCAGGTACCAATACCGCCAGGGCCTCTCTGAGAACCTAAAGGATGAGCTTGCAAGGTCGGCACCCCCTGCCTCTCTGGAGGATTTAATCCAAACCGCCACTCAGCTGGATAGGCGCCTTCGAGAACGTCGTTCGGAGAGGTTCCAGTCCAACCGGCCTAACTGGGTTCCACCAAGATATGCTTCAGTACCTCCGCCTCACCCAGCTCCACCAAACACCTCATTACCCGACCCAGAGCCGATGCAGCTTGGTATAGTACGGGCCCCTCTGACTCCATAAGAGAGACTCCGGAGGCGTCAATCTAACCTCTGTCTGTACTGCGGAGCCGCCGGACACTTTTTGCGCACTTGTCCAGTAAGGCCTTGTAAGTCGAAACCTCCATCTGCTATCAATTTCCCTGTTACCAGTTTGCCTCAGACTTATGTTATCCTATTTCTTTCCCTACAGCTCCCGGAAGGGGCAACACGTCTGCCGGCGATAATTGATTCCGGGGGCCTGCAGCTGCTTCTTGGACTCATCCTTGGCCCAAAAGCTGCGTATCCCCTGCCGTACCAAGGATTTTCAGCTGCAAGTTCATCTGGCTGACGGCTCTCTCCCCCGTTCCGGATTGATTACCCAGGAAACCCTTCCTCTTTGTGCCATCTCAGATTCTGGGCACCGGGAGTTCCTCTGTTTGGACTTGATCCCGTCCCCCATGTTCCCTATCATTCTGGGTCTCCCTTGGCTACAAGTTCATCTGCCCTGCATTGATTGGCTCAAGAAAGAAGTCAGCTTCCCTTCCACCTACTGTTCCCAGCACTGTCTCGCACCCGTTCCAGTCTCCTGCTCCACGTTAGCTACTCCACCTGAAGACCTACAGCATGTTCCTCCAGCCTACCTAGACTCCAAGGATGTCTTTGACAAGAAACAAGCCGATTGTCTCCCACCACATCGGTCATATGACTGCCCCATTGACCTCTTGCCCGGATCTGAAATTCCCTTTGGGCGCATATTCCCCTTGTCAGAGACTGAGTTGAAGACCCTCAAGGCCTATATTGAAGAAAATTTAAGTAAGAAGTTCATCCGTCCCTCCTCCTCGCCAGCGGGGGCGGGGATCTTCTTTGTCGAGAAAAAAGATGGATCGCTTAGACCCTGCATTGATTATAGGGAGTTAAACAAAATTACCATCAAGAATCGGTACCCGCTGCCTCTAATCCCCGAGCTCTTTCAAAGGTTCCGATCAGCTCAGATTTTTTCTAAATTGGACCTCCGGGGCACCTACAATTTGGTCCGAATAAGAGCAGGAGATGAGTGGAAGACTGCGTTCAGGTCCAGATTCGGGCACTTCGAGTATCTGGTCATGCCCTTTGGGCTTTGTAATGCGCCCGCCACTTTCCAGCATCTAGTCAATGACATTTTTCGACAATTTTTAGATGACTTCCTCGTAGTCTACTTGGACGATATTCTCATCTTTTCAGCCACAAAAGAATTACATCGGCAACATGTCAGGCAGGTTCTCACCATCTTGAGACAACACCGGCTTTATCTCAAATCAGAAAAATGCGAGTTCGAAAAGACATCAGTGCAATTTTTAGGATTCATCATTTCTGTGAATGGGGTAGCCATGGATCCCCAGAAAATCAGTGCTATCCAGGAGTGGGCACCTCCAACAGACAAAAAGGGCGTTCAGCGCTTCATTGGCTTCGCCAATTTTTATAGACGATTCATCATCGGTTTTTCATCAATTGTTTCTCCCATCACCAAGTTGACCCGCCAGGGGCACCGCTTCCAGTGGCCACAAGAGGCTCAGGAGGCCTTTATCAAACTCAAAGCGGCCTTTACCTCGGCACCTGTACTTTGTCATCCGGATTCTACGTTACCTTTTGTTCTAGAAGTGGACGCCTCAGAATCTGCTACAGGCGCTATTCTTTCCCAGAGACAGGGACCGAAGTCGCTTCTTCACCCAGTAGCCTACGCCTCTCGGAAACTAAGTCCTCCTGAGCGCAATTACGACGTAGGCGATAGAGAACTACTGGCCATAAAATTTGCACTGGAGGAGTGGAGGTACCTGCTGGAGGGGGCAGCGCATCCCATTATCATTTTCACTGACCACAGGAACCTGGAATACTTAGTCTGCAAAACGCCTTAGGCCCAGACAAGCCCGTTGGGCTCTTTTTTTTGCTCGCTTCAATTTCCATATTACCTATCGTCCTGGCGCAAAAAATGGAAAAGCTGATGCCCTCTCCAGGATGTTTCCAGAGACGCCCGATACTTCCGAGCCCAGCACGATCCTGTCACCTCAAAATTTTTTGCTTCTCCCTCAAACAGATTTGTTGACTGCTCTAAAGACCGCATGCCAACGGTGCCCTGATCATGAGGTTTCCTCCTTGGAGAAAAAGGACGACCTGCTGTGGTCTCGTGGGAAGATTTTTGTTCCAACAGAGGCAAGACAGTTAATCCTCAGCACCTTCCATGATCGTAAATTGGCTGGCCATTTTGGTACCCGTAAAACTTCCGAACTGATCTCTCGCTCCTTCTGGTGGCCTAAATGGAGGTCCGACTGCAAGGATTATGTCTCTTCCTGCATTCGCTGCCAGCGGAGTAAGGGGCCAAACACGAAGACCTGGGGGCTGCTGAAACCCCTTCCTATCCCAGAACGGCCCTGGATTGACATCTCCATGGACTTTATTGTCGATTTGCCTCCTTCAGCCGGGTTTACCACGATCCTAGTCGTGGTGGACCGTCTGTCCAAGATGGCGCATTTCTTGCCCATGGTGGGTACGCCCTCCGCGGCAGACACAGCCAAAATCTTTTTTAAAGAGATTATCAAGCTCCATGGAGTGCCCAAAAGCATAGTATCTGACAGAGGTACTCAATTCACATCCAAATTTTGGAAGGAACTTTGCAGAGCTTTGGAAGTGAAGATCTGTCTGTCCTCGGCCTATCACCCTCAAAGTAATGGCCAGACAGAGCGCACTAATCAAACGCTAGAACAGTATCTACGATGCTTTTGCTCAGTCTCCCAAGACGATTGGTCCTCCTTGTTATCTACAGCCGAGTTCGCTTACAATAATTCCATACATTCTTCCACAAACCAAACCCCGTTCTGGGCTAACTTCGGTTTCCACCCTTCCTTTTTGCCGGACTCCATCCCGGAAACATCTGTGCCAGCGGTCCAGCAAAACTTTCAGAAGTTACAGGAAAGCATGCAGCAAGCTCAGCAGGGCTATAAGAGGTTCCATGACAAGGGGAGGAAGGATTGCCCTGTCTTCAAAGTGGGTGAGAAGGTCTGGCTATCCGCCATCAACCTCAAGTTACCTATTTCCTCTCGGAAGCTGGGTCCAAGGTTCATCGGGCCATTTGAGATCAGGCGAGAAATCAACCCAGTAGCTTTTGAGTTGGCTTTACCCAGGTCCTACAAGATCCACCCTGTGTTTCACGCCTCCCTGCTTAAGCCCGTTGTGTCTGACCCCTTCAACGGTAGAGAAGAACTGCCGCCACCACCAGTGGAGATTGAGGGGGAAAAGGAATTTGAGGTGGAGGCCATCTTGAATTGTAGGAAGAGAGGAAGACAATTACAATACCTCATCAAATGGAAGGGGTATCCCCCTGAAGACAACTCCTGGGAGCCTTCCCGAAATCTCCATGCCCCTCGTCTGATTCGGGCCTTTCATGCGGAGCACCCTGAGGTGATGGACAGTTTGGGCGTCCGGAGTCCGCCCCTTGGGAGGGGGCACTGTCAGGGCTCCATTCCCGGCTCCATTGAGCTCCCGCGCATGCGCGGGGCGACTGGGCACGGGCGCACGTCCGGGCGCAATATGTGCGCGCGCATGCGCGGTACAGCGGCGCGCCGTGTGCGTGGACGCGCGCACGGCCGTGCACGTGACAGCTCTGTGGCCAATCAGAGGACTGGCTCTCCTAGTTAAACTGGCCTCATCCCCTGAACAAGTTGCTGGCTTGTCTTCAGCTCCTATGTGTTTACCTGTTGCCGTACCTGCCTGTTTTGACCCGGAATTCCTGACGACTCTCCTCTCACCTGGAACCTCTGACCCTTTGGCTAACGTTACCGTTGTCTCCTGCCCCTTGACCTTGGCTTGCTCTCATGGACTCCCTCTGAACTCTCCTGCCCTTGACCCTCGGCCTGTGACTCGGATTTGCCTTCATCTCCTGTGGACCCTACCAGACTTACCTACCAGTTCCTGCCTGACCAACGCTTGTCTCCAGTCTTCTGCACCTGCCCTGCTTCTGTCAGCTGCACCAAGTCTGCCTGCCAGCTCCCGGCACCGGTGCCTCCTTGTGCCGTCCCTCCTCTGTCCCAACTCCAGGGAGTGGTCTGCACAGGGTCGCAAAGGTGAGCCGCCCTCAGCATCTCGGTCTCGGTGAGTACAGGTTCTGACAGCCAGCCCTGATAATGCATGAGAGGGGAAGAAATACCTGAAAGTCTTACACTTATACAATACTTAGCATGCATGATATACACCCCAGTCACATCGATCGTGAGACTGAAATCATGCTACTTCACTTGAAGTAGCACAATTTCAAAGTAGCATTTGGCTGGGTTCACACTGATACTACATGACAGTCATACGACCACGGGCATTGCTAGGTGGCAAAAAGACCAGGGTCTTCAGCCCAAAGTCCGAGGCCAGCACTGGGAGGGGGAGGGGCACAGTGGAGTGGCGCAGGGTTTTTTGGCTGGGCGGTGGGGTTGTGTGACTTACCTGACATACATAGACTGTCCTACATACATACATACACTGACATACATACACTGACCTACCTGACCAGGAGACAGACTTCATGTGTCCTGCAGCTCAGCCGTGATGTTCGGTGTGCGGCTTGCCCATCTTCATCACAGTAGGCAGCAACAGAGATCTCATACTGACGTGGCACGGCAGCATTGTAATTCCCACCTTCTGGAGCTTTGCAGCACCTATGATGGACGTCACACGTCCCGCGGTCTTGGCATTGGACCAGTGGGACATCTATCATAGGCGCTGCAGGCTCCAGAAGGCGGGACCTGCTATATTAATGGGCCGCACTCGGCGGTGCTCAGGATAAGATTGGTCGGCACTCGTGGCGGCGGTTGAGGCTAACAATGCAACGGTTGTTGCTTGAGACCCGGGGGTTTTCGAGGACCCATTCGGAGCTCCAGTTTCCCCGGCCCCCACTCCCGACGCCCCTGCATATGACTGTCATCCTACTTTGCTCTGTGACATCCGTCCTACATCAATCCAACTTGAATGAACAGGATACTACTTTGATCCAGCTTTGTGACAGTCTGACTTGTCCTTTGACCAATCAAAACAATCCCAGTGTTGAAGGACTTACATGTGGGACCTGCACTTAAAACGTTTAGAGCTCTCCAACTGGAGTACACTATATCCACGACTGAATACTTTAGATATGGGCAAATATCACACCTACTGAAACGACGGACCAGCCTGTACACTTTCCTCCCGTGGCATATAGCCCAATATTACTTAGCAAAACGCACAAACATTAAGGGCATATCATTGTTCTACTCCCACCTACAGGACAAATTAACATTCACCAAATCTTTTGATATGCAAGCCTGGGAGAAAGAATTCAATGTAGTGTATTCAGCTGATCAGTGGCAGACAGACCTGAGGGTAACATACTCATCCACCAAATGTGTTAATCTTTGGGAATTATTCCAAAAAATCTTATTGAGATGGTATCTCACCCCATTCAGATTGTCCAAGATCGCGAAAGGTCTATCCCCCGGGTGTTGGAGGGAATGTGGGGGAACAGGTACGCTGCTCCATATTTTATGGTCTTGTCCCACTATACTGAATTACTCGCAGCTAATTAAAGACCTCTTAGCACAGGTCCTTAAACCTAATCTGACCCTATCCCCGGGATTGGCGCTACTTTCCTTAGGTATGGATCAGATCCCTTACCACTCTAGAGCGCTTCTGTCCCACATCCTTCTAGCTGCTAGGCTTGCCTTGGTCAGACATTGGAAGACCACCCCGCGACCTACACTGTCTGAAGTTATCCAAATAATCAATACCCATGGCTCATATGAACAACTATTTGCCTCAGGGGTAGGTAAATATACTGAGATTAACAAAATCTGGGAACATTGGAATCAATGGTATACGGCTCAATCCAAGTCTAGTCCTCCATGAGTTAGCTCTTGCCTGGAACGCGGTAGATATATTGTCCAGTGTAAGGGTTGACCGACTGCGTTTATTGTTTATGATGTCCTAGTCTTAGTCTGTTATACTGTTTTTTTTTTTTCCCTTTCTCGGTTATTTTAGTTATATTATCTCATTTTAGTTATTTTGAGACTATTAACATGATATTAGCACGGTTCTACATGGGAACTGGCCCCACAGGCGTAATGGGTTACAGGAATTTAATTACCCTCATCTGTTATGTGTGATACCATCATAGTGTTGTATGACTAAGTTGTTTCTACACCGGGTGACCCATTTCGCCGATATGTTTATTTTCATTTTGTTGGTATCAGTTATGTCTACAGTGTTAAAACTAATAAAAACTATTGAAATTAAAACAATCCCAGTGTGATATAAATTCCTTTTACGGCTGCTTTAATCACCATGTTGGATGTCACAAGTCGACGGTTAAGAAAAGGATCCAACTTTGATCCGACTTCAATGATAGTCTGTCAGAATGTTTATACTGAAATATTAAAATAATATCGAATTTATGAATTAATGCAAATCTTTGTTTTGGGAGATTTTAAATTTTTCCACAATTACAACCAAGTAATTCAAGTTCGTTTATCCATGCTATTTTGAAGACAAGTGACACAACGATATGCTAAAAATATATATTTATTAACTAAAAATACAGTATAAAATAATATCAGGTATATTTTATGATAATACAAAAAAATAAAAATAAATGGATATACATTTAAATATCTAATATATATGAGAATACAAATGATAATCACATTTCTATTTAAGCTCTTATTACAAAATACCATATTTCAATACTTGAATGATAACTTGGTCAATTTAAACTTGGTAACTTACATAGTTAGTCAGGTTGAAAAAAAACACAAGTCCATCCAGTTCAACCACAAAAAAAAAAAATAAACAAACAAAATAAACACAGTACAATCCCATACACCCAACTCCATACCCACAGTTGATCCAGAGGAAGGCAAAAAACCCCAGCAGAGCATGATCCAATTTGCTACAGCAGGGGAAAAAATTCCTTCCTGATCCCCCGAGAGGCAATCGGATTTACCCTGGATCAACTTTACCTACAAATCTTAGTACTCAGTTATTTTATGTACATTTAGGAAAGAATTCAGGCCTTTCTTAAAGCGGTGGTTCCCCCTTAAAAACAACTTTTTTTTTATTCCACTGCCCCCCCACATTACAATCGAATTAAGGCTCTTATTATTTTTTTCCTGCTGTACATACCTTAGTACAGCATATTCACCCGTGCATCCGGGTTGCGAGTCCCGCGGGAGTGGGCGTTCCTCACATGCTGTTGATTGACGTTTTGCCCAAAAACGAGCTCTCCCCCCGTCGCGTAAGCCACGTCACGATTGGCGAAAGGAGCCGAACGGCGATGCGCAGTATAGCGCCGACTCGCCGTTCGGCGGCATTGTTGGACAGTGATCGTAAACCTTGTACTTACCGGACAAAAAAAAAATATACGCACATAAAAGAAAATGTAATGGCTAAAAATGAGAATGCTAAGAGTGAAAATCCAATTGTGCGATGGCGTTGGTAGATAGAGATTGGAAGATGGCGTTGCTCTAGGAAGCCTGTAAACAGAAGACGTAGGCCCAACTGTAAAAATAAATCTATACCATGCATACTGATCTACAATAATTAGTGCACAGTCATTTAGCTTTTTAATAAACTGTTAACATTATCCAATATGCACAGATATTGGCCCGGATTCAGAAAGGAGATACGACGGCGTATCTCCGGATACGCCATCGTATCTCTGAGTGTGCGGGGGCGTAACTATGCGACTGATTCGTAGAATCAGTTACGCATAGATTTCCCTAAGATCCGACCGGCGTAAGTGTCTTACACCGTCGTATCTTAGGCTGCATATTTTTGCTGGCCGCTAGGTGGCGCTTTCGTATATTTACGTGATAAATATGCTAATTAGGTAGATACGCCGATTCAGAAACGTACGTGCGCTCGGCGCATTTTTTTACGTCGTTTACATTAGGCTTTTTTTGCCGTAAAGTTACCCCTGCTATATGAGGCGTAGCCAATGTTAAGTATGGACGTCGTTCCCGCGTCGAGTTTTGAAAATTTTACGTAAGTCGTTCGCGAATAGGGCTGTACGTAAGTTACGTTCACGTCTAAAGCAATGACGACTTGCGGCGTAATTTCGAGCATGCGCACTGGGATTTTTTCACGAACGGCGCATGCACCGTTTGTAAAATACGTCAAATACGTGGGGTCACAGTGAATTTACATAAAACACACCCACATCATCCCCATTTGAATTAGGCGGGCTTACGCCGACACACATACGTTACGCCTCCGTAACTAAGGGCGCAAGTTCTTTCTGCATACGGAACTTGCGCCCTAAGTTACGGCGGCGTACCGTATTAGAGATACGTTACGCCGCGCCGACAGATACTGCAATGTATCTGAATCCGGCCCACTATCTTTATGCTTTGCAATTGACTGGTCCATTAACCACATGCAGAGCTCGCAACTGCCTCCCTCTTGGAACCAAATCTTTGTCCTTCTTTCCTTCTCAAATGCTAAAAATGAAAGATCTGGGTCCAGATTCACGTAGATCGGCGCATCTTTGTGCCGGCGTAGCGCATCTCATATGTGCTATGTCGACGTAACTCTGAGAGGCAAGAGCAGTATTCACAAAGCACTCGCTCCCTACGTTGCGCCAGCGTAACGTAAATTGGCCGGCGTAAGCCCGCCTAATTCAAAGTAGGAAGGTAGTGGGCGTGATACATTTAAATTAACCGTGACCCCATGTAAACGTAAACGACGTAAAAAACGACGGCTGTTCCCTGGTCCATACCCTAACATGATTTACCCCTGCTTTATGTGAAATAACTTTACGCCGGACGTACGCCTTGCGTAAACGGCGTAGACTACTGCGACGGGCGTAAGTACGTTCGTGAATCGGCGTATCTAGGTCATTTACATATTCAACGCGTAAATCTATGGAAGCGCCCCTTGCGGCCAGCGTAAATATGCGCCCAAGATACAACGGCGTAGGAGACTTACGTTGGTCGTAGGAAGCCAAAATTCAGGCGTATCATATTTGCTGAATAAGGCGCATAGATACGACGAGGACTTACGAGGCGTATCAGTAGATACGTCGGCGCAAGTTCTTTATAAATCCGGGCCCTGATGTGTAGACTTCTGTATAGAAATGAGCTATTGAACTGCCAAAAGTATTTCTTATTCACTATATGATGCACAAAGTTTCATCCAAATGTCTTTGTTATTGCATTGGTTATTTTAAATGGGAGGCCACAATTCTACTTTAACCACTTGCTTACTGGACACTTAAACCCCCCTCCTACCCAGACCAATTTTCAGCTTTCAGCTTATGTACGCTGATGAGGCTGCACTGATAGGCACCGATGGATTGCATGGATGGACTACATTGATGGGCACCGATAGGGCAGCACTGGTGGGCACTAAGAGGGGACACTGAGAGGTGGCACTGATGAGTGGCACTGAAGGGCATTGATAGGTGGTACTGGTGGGCACTAATAGGTGGCACTGATAGCTGGCAGTGATAGGCACTGATGGCTGGCAGTGATGGGCACTGTTGACTGGCAGTGATGGGCACTGGTTAGTTACACTGATAGGCAGCACTGCTAGGTGGCACTGATTGGCACCACTGGTGGGCATTGATAGGTGGCACTTGTGGGCATTGATAGGTGGCACTGTGGGCACTGGCAGGGGGTTCTGATTGCACAGATGAAGCAGAATTGCCTCTTCCTCTTCGGGACCGATGTACAGAGCTTTTGTTTACATCACATGATCAGCTGTCATTGGCTGACAGCTGATCACGTTGTAAGGGGCCAGGACCGGCCCCTTACTTGGATCTGTGATCACCCGAGTCTCAGTGACTCGATGATCACAGCGGGCCCTGCAGGGAGCACACGAAGGGGAGGAGCTCTATTGACGGGAGGTGCTTTGACTGGGGGAGGGCAACGATCCATGTTCCTGCTTAGCAGAAACACCGGATCAGTACCTTCCCTTCTGACAGAACGACGATCTGCCTTGTTTACATAGGCAGATTGTCACTCTGCCTGTGTACTGTCTAATTGGCAGGCCCTAGTAGACATCGAGTCCGCGGTATCGCTAGGCTCCTGCTGTGTATAATCACAGCGGGTTGCCGGCAGTGCGCGCGCACCCCAGACCTGGAAGTGTCAGATCACGTACTAGGTATGTGATCTGGCACAGAGCAGCCGCTCTGCCACAGTGAATGTATGTGGGGTTAACCTCTTGCTGACTGGCCAACAGATTTGTGCAGCAGCAAAGCGAGGGAGCCTTGAAATCAAGACATGTCCATATCACACAATTGTTATATTCTGTTCACTGCATGCACCCAGCACACTGGCTAAGCTGTAATTGACAACTCTTGGTGACTGTTAGGTCCAGTGCATAAGATCCCGACAGTTTGGTGTGGATGGAAGACACTGTTGAGCCCCAATGCTTGTTAAGCTCTATGACAGGCTGCAAGCTGCTGGACAATGCACTCAGTCATAGTAATGCTCAGGGCAGTATGCATCTAGAGACAAACGTCCAGAATGCAATATGTCTGAGTTCCAGGCATTCATCCATGGGCGTATACTGCCCTAAACATGCGTACCACTCGGTACATCATCCTGCCACAGTAGCTTCCTCTCTTATGCCACATACAGACGATCGGACATTCCGACAACAAAGCCGTGGATTTTTTTCCAACGGAATATTGGCTCAAACTTTTCTTGCATACACACGGTCACACAAATGTTGTCAGAATTTCCAATCGCCAAGAACGCGGTCACGTACAACGGCACAATTAAAGAGAAGTTCAATACCAGTCGTGTTAGTAGAAGTTTGGTGAGAGACGATTCGCGCTTTTCAGCCTCGTGCTTTTCAGTCCGTTACAGCATGACAAATGTGCCATCTCCATTACGAAACTCTAGTTTTACCAGACTGAGCGCTTCCGTCTCGTACTTGATTCAAAACAATGCTGGGCATTTTGTGCGTTGGAATTGTATACACATGATCGGAATTTACGAGAACGGATTTTGTTGTCGGAAAATTTGAGAACCAGCTCTCAAATTTTTGTTGTTGTAAATTCCGGTGAGGCCTACACTCGGTCAGAATTTCCGACAAGCTCCCATTGAACATATGTTGTTGGAAATTACGAGCGTGTGTACGCGGCATTAGAGTTTCACAGGCTGCTTGGCAGTGGGACTGGATGGGGCACCTGTGCATTCTGCCCAATTCCAATCTGATGAAAGAGACTCCTGATTACATCACTACAGCACTCACATGATCAGAAACTCCACTTCCATCTCCCACCATTCAAAAAGGCAGAGCTCAGCAAGGGGTAAAAAAAAAAAAAAGGGATGCATAAGAATTGGGAGTCCTTTGCTTAACCACTTCCCGCCCGGTCAATGGGAGATTTACGTCCAGGAAGTGGTTCTGAAATCCTGACTGGACGTCTATGGACGTCCTGCAGGATTTCATGCCACGTGCGCCCGTGGGGGCGCGGTGATCGGTGATGAGGGGTGTCAGTCTGACACCCTGCATCTCAGATCTCGGAAAGAGCCTCCGGCGGAGGCTCTGTACCACGTGATCAGCCGTGTCCAATCACGGCTGATCACGATGTAAACAGGAAGAACCGTTGATGGCTCTTCCTCACTCGCGTCTGACAGACGCGAGTAGAGGAGAGCCGATCGGCGGCTCTCCTGACAGGGGGGGTTCGCGCTGATTGTTTATCAGCGCAGCCCCCCCTCGGATTGCCACACTGGACCACCAGGGAAGCCCACACTGGACCACCAGGGACAAAAAAAAAAGGGGGGGCAAAAGAAAAGTGAGTGGAAAAAAAAAGAGCAGTAAAAAAAAAAAAGATGCCAATCAGTGCCCACAAATGGGCACTGACTGGCAACATGGATAAATCAGTGCTGCCCCACAGTGTCCATCAGTGCCACCCCACAGTGCCCATCTATGCCCAGTGCCCACCTGTGCCACCCATATGTACCTATCAGTGCCATCCATAAGTGCCGCCTATGAGTGCCCATCAGTGCCGCCAATCAGTGCCCATCAATACTACCTCATCGATGTTCATCAGTGCCATCTCATCTGTGCCCATCAGTGCCGCAATATCAGTGCTCGTAATTGAAAGAGAAAACTTACTTATTTACAAAAAATTAACAGAAAAAAATAAAAACATATTTTTTTTAAAAAAAAATTCAGTCTTTTTTTTAGTTGTTGCGCAAAAAAAAAAAATCGCAGAGGTGATCAAATACCACCAAAAGAAAGCTCTATTTGTGGGGAAAAAAGGACGCCAATTTTGTTTGGGTACAGTGTTGTATGACCGCGCAATTGCCATTCAAAGTGCGACAGTGCTGAAAGCTGAAAATTGGCTTGGGCGGGAAGGTGCGTAAGTGCCTGGTATGGAAGTGATTAAATATATCGCACTAAAAACAGTCCCTCGTTTTCCTGCCACTACATTAGATGATTAGGAATGCAACGGAAAATTACAATGTTATCTTATATTATTCTACTTATGTATCTTGTCCGATACGTACCTTCAAGATCCATCTCGTTTAGATCCACAATTAGTGTCTTCTCCATGCTTCTGTGTTCCACATGACAGGCGTATGCATCATTGCTGACCAGAACTCCCACACTGACTCTGATCTGATAGGTGCCATCAGGATGGGGGAGAATTGGAGTCATTTCATCTGAAGGAATATGGTCTGTCCCATTCCTCATCCACTTCACATCCACAGGTCGGGGGTGAAACCCGTACACCAGGCAGTATAGTCTTGTCATCCCGTCTGAACGATGGCGACCCCACACCTTCACCTCTGGTGGGACTGACATTAAAATTTACAAAACAATAGAACTTCAGAGGTCAACAGAACGAGAAAAATACAATAATAAGATTAATAACAAAAAAAGAAATATGATTTTTATAGTTGTTCAAAATACTTTAGCTCCGACATATACATAGTACTGTCCCAGTGCTATATAAGTGTAGGAGCTGTGACAGGATTTTGAACATATATCTTATATTGAATATGGACTTGGAAACTCCTTGATTATCATTATCCCTGTCCTGTTGGGGAGAGTTTGACTTCACTTCCTGTCTGAGTGACCACCCAAGAAGTGAGGGAGAAACCCCCTAATGGCTTCAGCCTACGTTAGCAAAGTACAGGTTCACTCATAAGAACAAATGAATCTTTAGTAACGCTGTCCTTTCATAAACACCACCCACATGTCGTTGAGTACAGACCCATTCTCCATAACCCAGCAGTCTTTCCTCTGACGTAGTCCTAGCTGGTTCTTCTTCATACTGAGCATGCATGTTGAGGTTACTATATATTTCATGGGGTAAGCCTTATGCCCCGTGATCAGTCGTGATCACCGCCGGGCACCCGCGATCGCTCGTTACAGAGCGAGAACCGGGAGCTGTGTGTGTAAACGGTCCTGTTAGGGGGGGAAATTACCTATCGTCTGTTCATACAATGTATGAACAGTGATTTGTCATTTCCCCATGTCAGTCCACCCCCCCAGGGAACATGATTAACACCTTCCTCGCCCCCCAGTGTTAACCCCTTCACTGCCAGTGGCATTTTTATAGTAATCAATGCATTTTTATAGCACTGATCGCTATAAAAATGGCAATGGTCCCAAAAATGTGTCAAAAGTGTCCGCCACAATGGCGCAGTACCGATAAAAATCGTTGAGCGCCGCCATTACTAGTAAAAAAAAATATTTAGAAAAATGCCAATAAACTATCCCCTATTTTGTAAACGCTATAACTTTTGCGCAAACCAATCAATAAACGCTTATTGCGATTTTTTATAATGAAAAATATGTAGACGAATACGTATCGGCCTAAACTGAGGAAAAAAATGTTTTTTATATATATTTTTGGGGGATATTTATTATAGCAAAAAGTAAAAATTATTATTTTTTTTTTAAATTGTCGCTCTATTTTTGTTTATAGCGCAAAAACTAAAAACCGCAGAGGTGATCAAATACCACCAAAAGAAAGCTCCATTTGTGGGAAAAAAAGGACGCCAACTTTGTTTGGGAGCCACGTCGCACGACCGCGCAATTGTCAGTTAAAGCGACGCAGTGCCAAATCGCAAAAAGTGGCCTGGTCTTTGACCAGCAATATGGTCCGGGGGTTAAGTGGTTAAAGAGACAGTTTAGCTATATCCTGGAATTCTCCTTACCATCAGTTTTCAGTTCCTCTTTCACATGTTTCCTGTACTTGGTAATCCATTCAACGCAATGTTCCTCTGAAAACTCTTTATCTGCCCGAGTGGTTTGCTGATCCCTGTTCCATTCCTGTGTTAATATCTGTGCTTTCTCCACTGCTGGGAAATACATTAATGCCTGCTTGTCAAAGAAGACGAGTTCTCTCCCGTTGTATCCAAACTCAGTGTGTCCGCCGATGCTGCAGTCCTCATAATACACGCACTCAAATTTTATTTGGTATGTGTGAAAGTCTGCAAGAGAAAAATTAAACTTTTTTACTCACTGTAAAATCCTTTTAATTGAAGGACACAGCCGGATCAGTAGATAGTTGGTGTTGTCCCGATACCACTTTTTTGAGACCGAGTACAAGTACCGATACTTTTTTTCAAGTACTCGCCGATACCGAATACCGATACTTTCTTTTAATGTTATGTGACAGTGGCGGTATTTTTTTTTTACACAATTTTTTTTTTTTTACAGTGATTTTTTTTTTATGGGGGGGGGAGGGGGTTGTAGTGGATTGTCAGTGTGTGTTTTTTTTTTTATTATTATTATTTGCATTTTATTTTTTAAATTATTTATTGCAATTTTTTTTAATCAGCCCTGTTGGGGGGCTTTGGTGAGATATCAGGGGGTCTTAACAGACCCCTGACATCTCCCCTTTAAGACAGAGAAAGGGACTAGGGACACAGATTCCCCAGTCCCTTTCTCCGCAGCCTCAGCTGAAATGAATAGAGAGAAGCTTCTCTCCATTAATTAACTGAAGCATCGTAATCACAGGTTACGATGCTCAGTTATATGAATGGACAGAGTCAGTAATCACTGACTCAGTCCATTCGGAAAAGGTAGGAGCCGGCTCCTACCTCGGCTCTCCTTCCTGACAAATTGAGGGGGAGAGCGGCACAGAGGGGGGAGAAGACGGCACGGGGGAGAGCACAGCACGGAGGGGGACAGAAGACGGCACGGGGGGAGAGCACGGCACGGAGGGGGAAGCACAGCACGGAGGGGGACAGAAGACGGCACGGAGGGAGAGCACAGCACGGAGGGGGACAAGACAGCACAGAAGGAGACAAGATGGCACGGGGGGAAAGCACAGCACGGAGGGGGATAAGACGGCACTGGGGGAGAGCGGAACGGAGGGGAGAAGACGGCTCGGGGGGAGAGAAGATGGCACGGGGGGAGCACAGCACGGAGGGGGACAGAAGACAGCAAGGAGGGGGACAAGACGGCACGGGGGGGAAGAGAACAGCACGGAGGGGGACAGAAGACAGCGGGGGGGGGGGGGGGGGGGGAGAAGACAACACTAAGAATACTTGTAACTCCCCCACCACCCGATACCTGACTGCCCAGGTATCGGGTGAAGCATCGGAGCATTTCCCCCCCGAGTAAAAGTACTCGGGAAATGCTCGGTATCGGTACCGATACTAGTAGATAGTGACCAGTAGGTATTGTGCCACCTGCAGGAGTTAGCCGCCAGATACAGCAAAAGAAACAGAGCACAACACAGGGACAGCCCCTGTTGGTGGCCAAACACCCCATTTGCAACACACATCAGTTTGTTAGCCAGCAGTATTTGAAAATGGCTAAAATATCCACGTAAAAGAGTCGGTGCTGTGTCCCTCAATGACATAACACATAACAACTATCCAACAAGCAAGGAGGCACTATTCCCAACAGAACGCAAACCGATGCCTGCAAAACCTTGTGACCAAAACTAGCTTTGGCAGAAGTGGCAATGTCTACCTTGTAAAAACCTGGTCCTGAGAGGCAGGAGCACAGTGGTGATAAGCCCAGGATGCACTCAGAGTCCTGGTGGAATGAGCAGTAAAGGGAAACAGGGGTTCCCAAAAGGAATGAACATCGGGTGCAGTGCTCAGAAAAGGCCTTAACCACAGTCAGAAATAGTAGATGGTACACTGGCTGGCCCTTATTAAGACATCTGTTAAAGCCATTTAAGCCCTGGCCCATTCTTCAACAGGGACGGGAAGCTGGTCAGTTGATTGGAAGATGGATGGAGCCAAATAAAGGGCAATCTTAGAAGGAAATCTGTGAAGCCCCATACACACGACCGAGGAACTAGATGGGCGAAACACACATCGTTTTGCTCGTCGAGTTCCTTGTGAAGCCGGCGAGAAACTCGACAAGCCAATTTTCTCCATTCCCGTCAAGGAAATAGAGAACTTGCTCTCTTTTTGGCGCCTCGAGTTTCTCGACAGTTTCCTCGACGAAAATGTACACACGACCGGTTTCCGCGGCAAAAAATATCTCCCAGCAAGTTTCTTGCTGGTTTTTGCCGAAAAACTTGGTCGTGTGTACGAGGCCTGAGAGTCTGCAAAAGATTTGGGGCGGAGGTTCACCTTCCAGCAGGACAGTGATCGTAAACATACAGCCAGAGCTACAATGGAATGGTTTACATCAAAGCATATTCATGTGTTAGAATGGCCCAGTCACAGTCCAGACCTAAATCCAATTGAGAATCTGTGGCAAGACTTGAAAATTGCAAAGGAAAATGGGCAAAAATTACCACCCGGAGCATGCTGGGACTGTGACGTCATAAGAGGCCTATATAAATCGGTGCGAGCCACGCACCCGGCATTACAGCGGGATGGAGCGTTGAGTCAACATCGTAAGAAAAGAAGAAGAAGGCGACGAGGAAGAAGGCGACAAGGAAGACCGGGCTGGCCGCCGCCGCTAGTAAAAGAGCTACGAAGAAGATAGCGGCGGCGCAGCCCGGCAGAAGGCACCGGAGAGCGGGAGAAGAACCAGGGAGCGCGGAGAGCAGAAGAAGAGAGTGGAGAAGACGGAAGAAGACCCCGAAGTCAGAAGAAGACCCCCTGAGAGCGGAGAAGTCGAAAGAAGACCCCCGGAGCTGACTAATAAATTATTTTAAAAACCTGTGTAGTGTGTTTATTTTTTTGACACTTTTCCTCCAGGTGAATGGGTAGGGGTACGACGTACTCCATACTCATTCACCTAGGGTGGGGGGCCGGTATCTGGGGGCCCCCTTGTCAAAGGGGGCTCCCAGATTCCGATAAGCATCCTGCCCGCAGACCCCGATAACCAACGACCAGGGTTGTCACGAAGAGGCACTGTCCTCATCAACATGGGGACAGGTTGCTTTGAGATGGGGGGGGTCGCAGGGCGCCCCCTCCCCCAGAGCACCTACCTCCCCATGTTGAGGGCATGCGGCCTGGCACGGTTGAAGGGGGGGGCGCTCGCCCGTCCCCACCCCCTTTTCTGACTGACCGGGCTGCTCGGATACGGGTCTGGTGTGGATTTGGGGGGAACCCCCACGCTGTTTTTTCGGTGTAGGGGGTTCCCCTTTAAATCCGCACCAAACCCATGGGCCTGGTATGCTCTTGGAGGGGGAACCCATGACGTTTTTTTTGTTAAAATTTGGCGTGGAGTTCCCCCTCAAGATTCATATCAAACACAGTGCCTGTTACTGGTAGGGATCCAAGTCGGATCCCCATTCATTGAAAGTCGGACATATGTCGGCTTCAAGTCGCAGGGCAAAGTCGGATCCAAAGTAGTACTAGTGTTGTGTCGCACCAGTGTGAACCCGGCCTCAGGGAGGACTAAAGCTTGCCACATACAACAATTGTTAGGCTATTTCAACCCCTTTAATGAGCTTGCACCTTCCACCAGCACTATAAAATAATCAATATCAGTGGTCATCAACTCCTGTCCTCAGGGCCCACTAACAGGCCAGGTTTTCAAGTAAACTGAAATACATCACAGGTAAGGGTTGTCCAGATACCGATACCAGTATCGGTATTGGGACCGATACCGAGTATTTGCGCTAGTACTCGTACTCGCGCAAATACTCCCGATACCAAAATAGAATACTTTTTTTTTTTTGTGACATCGAACACAAATTGGATGGCACCATTGGATGGCACTGATAGGTGGCACTGGCATTGATTGAATGGCACTCATAAATGGATGGCACTGATAGGTGGCACTGGCAATGATTGGGTGGCACTGATGAGATGCACTAATAAGCTGCCTCCCTGCACTGATGCACTAATGGGCACTGATCTGCACTGATAGGTGGCACTGGCTAGCTGCACTTTTGGGCACTGGCACCGATGAGCTGCACTGACAGTGATCACTCCTTCAATGATATGTAGTTTTCCAGTACCGTATGCTAAAAAACAGCCCCACACCATGATGTACCAGTTCTTCATAATTCTAAAGAAAATATCTTTGGTCTGTATTGTGGTTTGAAAACGGTCACATGACATTAAAAAGTATCGGTATTCGGTATCGGCGACTACTTGAAAAAAAGTATCGGTACTTGTACTCGGTCCTAAAAAAGTGGTATCGGGACAACCCTATCACAGGTGATACAATTTGCTGCTCAGTGACTGCAGTATTCTAGTCTGAATCTCCCTAAGGTAATACATACAATCTGGCCTGTTAGTGGGCCCTGAGGACAGGATTGATGACCGCTGATCTATAGGCCTTATTGGCAGTTTTTGCATTTGAAACCTGGTTTAAAATATAAATTTCTATGTAAACCAAAATGAAGGTCTTATAGATACAATGGAACCTCGAATTGTGAGTAACGCGGTTAATGAGCATTTCGCAATACGAGCACTGTCTCGGTTTGCGAGTGTTGTCTTGCAAAACGAGCAGGATTCAAGCCAAAGCGGTGTGTAATACCGCGTTTGGCTTGAGGCAGGGGGGAGCGGAGCCGAGCAGAGCCGAACGGCGCCGTTCGGAAATGCTCAGAAAATCTTGGAAATACTCAGTTCCTGAGCCTTTCCGAGTTCAGCCAAAGTGTCCTCAGCCCTTTCCGTGTGTTTCCGAGGCTCTCCGGCGCCCCCCCACATCTGGCCACATGCGGTATTGCATACCATTGAAGTCAATGCGGAGCTAGTTATTTTCATTTCCATTGACCTCAATGGGAAAACTCGATTTGATATGCGAGTACTTTGGATTACGAGCATTCTCCTGGAACGGATTATGCTTGTAATCCAAGGTTCCACTGAACCACAAACAGAAAGGGCTCGGATTGTAGGGTTAAGCATGTTCATATTAAAAAAAAAAAACCTGCATCCTTTACACCATTTTAGATAAACATTTCTATCCTTACCGACAGATTGGTTGAACATTCTCTCAATGCGTTGCAGAGTGCTGCGGTGTGCTCGCTCGTATTTATGGGCCAGCAGGGTGACGTTCTCCACCCACTTCTGTGTTTTCCAGGGGTCCTTCATCCAAACATATCGGCTGTCAATCTTTTGGGTGTCGCTCTTATACTTTGCAACCTGTAGGCCATCCATTACTCCCACAATGGAGTACCAATGAAACGGTTCGCCACTCTTTTGTAAGGCTGTGAAATAATACTGAAGGACGTGGCTGTCTGTAGATACAAAAGACATACATCTGATTTATTACAAGGAAAAGAGAAGTCTTCTAATTTTTTGTGTTTTTCAGTAGCACACAATGCAAAAGTGTCCGTCTCAGGATCTCGGCCATATTTACTCGGTTCACAATTCCTAAAGCAGGGGTCTCAAACTGGCGGACCTCCAGCTGTTAAGAAACTACAAGTCCCATAAGGCATTGCAAGGCTGACAGTTACAAGCATGACTCCCACAGGCAGAGGCATGATGGGACTTGTAGTTTCGCAACAGCTGGAGGGCCGCCAGTTTGAGACCCCTGAACTAAAGGATGTGGCTATTCAGATTACTAAAAGCATTACCATACAAACAGAGGCTGAATTTACCACACATGCAGGCCTGGACTGGGACAAAAAATAGGCCCGGGCATTTTAGACTGAGCAGACGGGGGGGGGGGCAGTGGCGGCGCTTCGTGGCGGCGGTTAATGGTGGGATGTGGGGTTCCAGCACCTTGTACCTCTGGGTCCCTTTACATTACACAGCACCCTACACCTCTTTACGTTACACAGCACCCTGCACCTCTGGCCCCTTTACATTACACAGCACCCTGCATCTCTGGACCCCTTTACATTACACAGCACCCTGCATCACTGGACCCCTTTACATTACACAGCACCCTGCATCTCTGGACCCCTTTACATTACACAGCACCCTGCACCTCTGGACCCCTTTACATTACACAGCACCCTGCATCACTGGACCCCTTTACATTACACAGCACCCTGCATCTCTGGACCCCTTTACATTACACAGCACCCTGCACCTCTGGACCCCTTTACATTACACAGCACCCTGCATCTCTGGACCCCTTTACATTACACAGCACCCTGCATCACTGGACCCCTTTACATTACACAGCACCCTGCATCTCTGGACCCCTTTACATTACACAGCACCCTGCATCACTGGACCCCTTTACATTACACAGCACCCTACACCTCTGGACCCCTTTACATTACACAGCACCCTGCACCTCTGGACCCCTTTACATTACACAGCCCCCTGCACCTCTGGACCCCTTTACATTACACAGCACCCTGCACCTCTGGACCCTTTTACATTACACAGCACCCTGCACCTCTGGGCCCCTTTACATTACACAGCACCCTGCACCTCTATACCCCTTTTCATTACACAGCACCCTGCACCTCTGGACCCCTTTACATTACACAGCCCCCACAGTTTGTTACACAGACACCCCCCTAACAGTTCTGGACCCCCTGCATGTTACACAGACCCCCTTTCTACAGTGCAGACCCTCCTACAGTAAAGACCCCCCTACGGTACAGACCCCCCTACATTACAGCCCTCCTCTACAATACAGCCCATACAGACCCCCCTACATTACAGAGACGTGACCTGCGGCCTGCGGGCCGCCGCGGCCCACCGGGCATATGCACACATGTATTATTTTATTAATTTACCAGGTATCGGGACTGTAACAATGAATTGTCAATGAGTGTTGCATACATTATTAATAATCAAATCTGTTAACTTCCCTCTGGCAATATCTGAGTGTACATATTAACCGGTTAACGACCGCCGCATGTACATATACATCCACAGAATGGCTCGTACAGGCAAATGGGCGTACATGTACGTCCCCTCCTTGCCGCGGGTCGGGGGTCCGATCAGGACCCCCACCCGGTACATGCGGCGGGCGCTAACCCGCGGGGAGCGATCCGGGACGACGGCGCAGCTATTCGTTAATAGCCGCCCCGTCGCGATCGCTCCCCGGAGCTGAAGAACGGGGAGAGCCGTATGTAAGCACGGCTTCCCCGTGCTTCACTGTGGCGGCTGCATCGATCGAGTGATCCCTTTTATTAGGGAGACTCGATCGATGACGTCAGACCTACAGCCACACCCCCCTACAGTTGTAAACACACACTAGGTGAACCCTAACTCCTACAGCGCCCCCTGTGGTTTACTCACAAACTGCAACTGTCATTTTCACAATAAACAATGCAATTTAAATGCATTTTTTGCTGTGAAAATGACAATGGTCCCAAAAATGTGTCAAAATTGTCCGAAGTGTCCGCCATAATGTCGCAGTCACGGAAAAAAAAAATCGCTGATCGCCGCCATTAGTAGTAACAAGAAAAAAAAAAAAAAAAAAAAAAACTATCCCCTATTTTGTAAACGCTATAAATTTTGCGCAAACCAATCGATAAACGCTTATTGCGATTTTTTTTTTACCAAAAATAGGTAGAAGAATACGTATCGGCCCAAACTGAGGAAAAAAAATGTTATATATGTTTTTGGGGGATATTTATTATAGCAAAAAGTAAAAAATATTGCATTTTTTTCAAAATTGTCGCTCTATTTTTGTTTATAGCGCAACAAATAAAAACCACAGAGGTGATCAAATACCACCAAAAGAAAGCTCTATTTGTGGGGAAAAAAGGACGCCAATTTTGTTTGGGAGCCACGTCGCACGACCGCGCAATTGTCTGTTAAAGCGACACAGTGCCGAATCGCAAAACCTGGCCTGGGCATTTAGCTGCAAAATGGTCCGGGGCTTAAGTGGTTAAAGAGGAGTTCCACCCTAAAAATGGACCTCCGCTTAATCCACTCCTCGCCCCCTTACATGCCACATTTGGCATGTAATTTTTTTTGGGGGGGGGGAGTGGGGGCTTCAGGAGAAGGGGACTTCCTGTCCCACTTCCTCCTTCCGCCGAGGGGCTGGAAAGGCGATTAGTTTAATCGCCTTTTCACAGCCCCTCCCTGTAGGCGAGCGCCTGTCCAATCGGACAGCGCCGCGCCGCTTGCGCATGCGCACCGCCGTTCGCGCATGCGCAGTGGGTGCCCGGCCGTGAAGCCAAAAGCTGTCACTGCCGGGTGCCCACAGTAAGAATGAAGACGCCGGCCGGCGAGGGGGGGCGAGGAGCGGAGCCCCGGCCGGCGCGTTGCTGGAGCCGTGGAGCAGGTAAGTGTCAGTTTATTAAAAGCCAGCAGCTACACTTTTTGTAGCTGCTGACTTTTAATAAACTCAAAAAATGGCTAGAAAACGCCTTTAAGGAGGCGAAAAAAATAGCCAGTGGTAAAAAAAAAATGGTCAGTGAGGATCTCAACATTTTCATGATCAATTTGCAGCAAAAATGTATATTATTATTATTAATATTATTATTAATAATTCCAAATCTAAAGTGATAGTTTCTCTATGTTTGTGAACTCAACATTTTTTGTGATTTTAAACTTCTAAATTTTACATACACAATATTGTCAAAAGTATTGGGACACCTGCCTTTACACGCACATGAAAATTAATGGCATCCCAGTCTAAAGCCTCATAAACACGTTTGGATTTTCCGCGGACAAAGCGTAGGACTTTTGTCAAAAAAGTGTTTGGCAGGGCCATCTTTAATTCAACCCTGGGCAAAAAAATTATTGGGGGCCCCCCCCCCATGCAATTTTGCTCTCCACCTGCTCTGAGACATACAATAAATATCAGCTAGCCTTAGACCCCTTTCACACTGAGGAGTTCTTCAGGCGATACAGCGCTAAAAATAGAGGGCCAGATTCATAAAGAATCGCGGCGGCGTAACGTATCGTCTTTACATTACACCGCCGCAAGTTTTCAGCGCAAGTGCCCGATTCACCAAGCACTTGTGTGTAAACTTACGGCGGTGTAACGTAAAGCCGTCCGGCGCAAGCCCGCCTAATTCAAATGGGGCGTGTACCATTTAAATTAGGCACGCTCCCGCGCCGATCATTCTGCGCATGCTCCAAGCGAAAATTTCCCGCCGTGCTTTGCGCGAAATGACGTCGCCCCGATGTAATGTTTTGAACGGCGACGTGCGTTATGTCGTTTCGTATTCCCGGACGTCTTACGCAAAAAAATTTTTTTTAAATTTGACGCGGGAACGACGCCCATACTTTAACATGGCTGGTCTAAATGTAAGCCATGAAAAAGCAGGCTTAAATTTGCGACGGGAAAAACCGACTAGCGACGACGTAACGAACGCGCGTACCTTCGTGGATCGCCGTAAAAGCTAATTTGCATACCCGACGCTGGAAAACGACGCAAACTCCACCCAGCGGCGGCCGAAGTATTGCATCCTAAGATCCGTAGGCGTACGAAGGCGTAAGCCTGTCGGATCTTAGCCAAATGCTGTCGTATCTTGTTTGTGAATCACAAATAAAGATACGACGCGGCAAATTTGAAAGTACGCCGGAGTATCAGCAGATACTCCGGCGTACTTCTTCTGTGAATCTGGCCCAGAGCTTTTATACCGCCTGAAAAACTCCTGCCCAGCAACCTCAATGTGAAAGCAGGAGGGCTTTCACACTGACGCGATGCGCTGGCAGGAGAGAAAAAAATCTCCTGTCAGCAGCATCTTGGGAGCGGTGAGAGGAGCGGCATGTATACCGCTCCTTCCCATTTAAAACAATGGGAAACCGCGGCAATACCGCCTGCAATGCGCCTCCGCTAGAGGCCGAATCACGTGGCAAATCCAACGGTATAGCGCCGCTATTTTTAGCGGCGCTATACCGCCACCGCGGCTCCCGCCCCAGTGTGAAAGGGGCCCTTAAAATCAGTTTACTGTATCAGATCAGACAGTGATTGGTTGCCAGGGGTTACAGCATATCATTACCACTTACTGACTGGATTCTAGAGGTTACAGCACACATTATGGCTCACTGATTGGTTGCTAGAGGTTACAGCACATGATTTATTCTTGTTGATTGGTTGCTAGAGATTACTGTACAGTAATACTGCTCACTGATTGGTTACTAGAGGTTATAGCACATCATCTCTTCACTGCAGAGGGGCATGATATACATATGAATGCCGCCGGCCTCAGCTACCATATTTACATATGAATGATGGTTATTTACATGTAAACACAGGGTCTGCAGGTGAGTCATCTGTACACAACAATAGGGCAGAGGTGGGCAGTATTGGTAGCAGCACTTCACACTGAGATATCAGGACACAGCAAAGGACTAAACTTCAAGGGACAAGGGAATTTAAACTGGTATAGTTGGCAAGTTTGAGGCAGCTGCTTTGGGCCCCACAACAATGACAGGGCCCAGGGCAGCTTCCCCTTTTGCCCTGCCTTAAAGACGGCCCTGGGCGTTGGCCGTGAACTTGTCTTGCATACAAACGGCAAAGAATTGTCGTCCAACAAACATGGAACGACGTGGTTTTTCAGCTCTTTAGCGCCACACTTTTGGCAACTTCTGAGCATGAATGTTTGTACTCTGGATTTTTTTTCCGGCGGACTTCTGTACACACGATCGGAAAATCCGACAAGAAACATTTGTTGTCGGAAAATTTTAAAGCATGCTATCCCACATTTGTTGTCAGAAATTCCGACAATTGTCTGATGGAACATAGAAACGGTTGGATTATCCGATAACATCCTGCCATCACGCAATTCCCAGCTATGACTAAGCATCTATCCATGATGTGAAACAGGTTAGCTTTTTTGTCCCCTATGTCCACTTTCTACCATTGATTGCAGTGCTGCATCAATTTTTGGATGTTATACAGCTTTGGATTTTATCCTTTGTTCATTTTGTTTCAATAAATCACCTATCAGAGTGCGGCAGTCCAGGAACATTTCTTTTTTCCATGGATCACGCAATTCCCATCAGAAAATCCGATTGTGTGTACCGGCCTTTAGTCCGTAGGGTTCAGTAATGCGTTGGCCCCGCCCTTTGCAGGTATGACAGCATCAACTCTTCTGGGAAGGCTGTCCACAAGGTTTAGGAGTGTGTCTATGGGAATGTTTGACCATTCTTCCAGAAGCACATTTGTGAGGTCAGGCACTGATGTTGAAGAGAAGGTCTGGCTCACAGTCCCCACTCTAATTCATCCCAAAGGTGTTCTATCCAGTTGAGGTCAGGACTCTGTGCAGGCCAAGTTTCTGGCCTGCATAGAGCAAGACTACGTATGCTCAGAAATGAAAGAATACATACTATTCAACACATTACGAAACTACTGAAGTTGTATTCTGTCGTACGAGAATTTCCGTATAGTAAGTAACCGCTTCTCTTTTGACATGAGACTAGCATGCCACAAAAACACAAAACCGAAGAATAGTTGTCAGAAAATCTGATCGTGTGTCTCATACACACGATCAGATTTTCTGACAACTATTCTTCGGTTTTGTGTTTTACCATGCACTTCAAAGCCTCATGCTTTGAAGTGCATGGTAATTGATCATAAATAGTCATGAATCACTGTCTGTGTAAACCTTCATCCATAGATCTCTAATAAAGAATATGCAATTAAAACTGAGCCGCAATGGCCTCCAGGACCCGCCAATCGTTCCAAGGAGAGGCAGAACGGCGGTCTGCCTATGTAAACAAGGCAGACTGCTGTTCTGCCAGAGAGGAAAATTTAGATCTTGGGTTTCTGCTAAGAAATATGGGGCCAGATCCACAAAAACCTGGCGTAACTTAAAAAATCCCATTTAAGTTACACTGCCTTAAAATTTCTACCTAAGTGCCCGATCCACAAAGCACTTACCTAGAAATTTCAGGCTGTGTAACTAAAATTCCGCTGGCGCAAGGCGTTCCTATTCAAATGGGGAGAGTCCCATTTAAATGAGGCGCGCTCCCGCGCCGGCCGTACTGCGCATGCGCGAAGTTACGTTACGCCGAGTTTTGAGGATCGCGCCGGCTTAAAAAAGTTCCGTCAGGAAAAAAAAAAAAAAAAAGACAGCGTCGCTCGGCATGCATTCCTGAGGGAGAACTCCATGCCAATTTTCAAAGAAAAAACTGGCATGGGTTCACCCCCCAGGAGCATACCAGGCCCTTAGGTCTGGTATGGGTTGTAAGGAGACCCCCCTACGCCGAAAAATCGACGTAGGGGGTCCCCCTACAATCCATACCAGACCCGTATCCAAAGCACGCTACCCGGCCGGTCAGGAAAGGAGTGGGGACGAGCGAGCGTCCCCCCCCCTCCTGAGCCGTGCCAGGCCGCATGCCCTCAACATGGGGGGGTTGGGTGCTCTGGGGCAGGGGGGCGCACTGCGGGCCCCCCCACCCCAGAGCACCCTGTCCCCATGTTGATGAGGACAGGACCTCTTCCCGACAACCCTTGCCGTTGGTTGTCGGGGTCTGCGGGCGGGGGCTTATAGGAATCTGGGAGTCCCCTCAAATAAGGGGGCCCCCAGATACCGGCCCCCCACCCTAAGTGAATGGATATGGGGTACATCGTACCCCTATCCATTCACCTGGAGGCAAAAAGTAAAAGTTAGTAAACACACAACACAAGGGTTTTTAAAATAATTTATTATTCTGCTCCGGATGCCGCCCCTGTCTTCTTTATTAGCTCTATTACCAGGGGGGGCTTCTTCTTCCGCTCTCCGGGGGTCTTCTCCGCTCTCCGGGGGGGGGGGCTTCTTCTTCCGCTCTCCGGGGGGGGGGCTTCTCCCCTCTCCGGGGGTCTTCTCCGCTCTCCGGGGGGGGGGCTTCTCCGCTCTCCGGGGGGCTTCTTCCATCTTCTCCCCTCTTCCGCTGTTAACTCGGCGAACCCCGGTTCTTCTGCAGCTCTCCGGTGCCTTCTTCTTCAGCGCTGGCTGCCTGCTATGTTTGTGTGTTAGCTCAATTACTAGCAGGCAGCCAGCGCGGTCTTCTGTGACGTCAGGGTCTTCTCTTCTGTTCTTCTCCCCTCTTCCGATGTTGCCTCGTCGCCTATTGTCGCTGCAATGATGGAAGCGCGCCTTGCATCCCATTTATATAGGCATCACCGTCCCATCATGCTCCGGTAGGTACCCACGTGGTGGGTGCATGTGGGTAGGCACCTACCACGTGGGTACCTGTCGGAGCATGATGGGACGGTGATGCCTATATAAATGGGATGCAAGGCGCGCTTCCATCATTACAGCGACAAGAGGCGACGAGGCAACATCGGAAGAGGGGAGAAGAACAGAAGAGAAGACCCTGACGTCACAGAAGACCGCGCCGGCTGCCTGTTAGAAATTGAGCTAACACACGAAGATAGCAGGCAGCCAGCGCTGAAGAAGAAGGCACCGGACAGCTGCAGAAGAACCGGGGTTCGCCGAGTCAACAGCGGAAGAGGGGAGAAGATGGAAGAAGCCCCCCGGAGAGCGGAGAAGCCCCCCCCCGGAGAGCGGAGAAGCCCCCCCCGGAGAGCGGAGAAGACCCCCCCCCCCCCGGAGAGTGGAAAAAGAAGCCCCCCCTGCTAATAGAGCTAATAAAGAAGACAGGGGGGGCATCCGGAGCAGAATAATAAATTATTTTAAAAAGCCTTGTGTTGTGTGTTTATTAACTTTTACTTTTTGCCTACAGGTGAATGGATAGGGGTACGATGTACCCCATATCTATTCACTTAGGGTGGGGGGGCCGGTATCTGGGGGCCCCCTTATTTGAGGGGACTCCCAGATTCCGATAAGCCCCCCGCCCGCAGACCCCGACAACCAACGGCAAGGGTTGTCGGGAAGAGGTCCTGTCCTCATCAACATGGGGACAGGGTGCTCTGGGGTGGGGGGGGCCCGCAGTGCGCCCCCCTGCCCCAGAGCACCCAACCCCCCCATGTTGAGGGCATGCGGCCTGGCACGGCTCAGGAGGGGGGGGACGCTCGCTCGTCCCCACTCCTTTCCTGACCGGCCGGGTAGCGTGCTTTGGATACGGGTCTGGTATGGATTGTAGGGGGACCCCCTACGTCGATTTTTCGGCGTGGGGGGGTCTCCTTACAACCCATACCAGACCTAAGGGCCTGGTATGCTCCTGGGGGGAACCCATGCCGGTTTTGTTTTTACAAATTGCCGTGGAGTTCTCCCTCGGGAATGCATACCAAATGCCGTCGCTGGAATGGGCTTTTACATGGTGTGACTAGTTTACACTTTGTAACACCAGCCCTAGTTTTACACTTGCAAACTAAAACTTACGGCGAAAAAACGAAGCTGGAAAGCTTTGTGGATTGCCTTAAGTGCTAATTTGCATACTAGAAACGGCATTTCGACTCGAAATGCCCCCAGCGGCGGATGCGGTACTGCATCCTAAGATTCGGCAGTGTAATTCAATTACACATGCCGGATCTTCTGCCTAACTTTGGAAAACTGCTTCTGTGGATCAGTTCCAAAGTTAGGACAAGGGATACGATGGAGTAACAGCAGTTACTCCGTCGTATCTCTTTTGTGGATCTGGCCCACGGATCTCTATTTTCCTCAAGTGCAGGGGTCGCCAAACTTTCTAAACAAAGGGCCAGTTTATTGTCCTTCAGACTTTAGGGGGGTCAGACTGTGGCCACCACCAGAGTAAACATCATCACATTTTTTATGAGGTGGAGGCGTAGTGCCCCATCGTTGGTATCATTGGGAGGAAAAGTTACCCAATGGGAGAAATGACAGTATGGGGAGAAAAAAAAGGCAATCACCGGCTTCTGTGTAAGGGACATCGGTCTTGAAGTGCTAGAGGCACAGCCGCTTCATCTGTGTCCACCAGTGCCACCTGCCAGTGCCCACACAGTGCATATCAGTGCACACCAGTGTATATCAGTGACACCAATCAGTGCCAACTATCAATACCCACGAGTGCCACCTATCAATGCCCACCAGTGGTGCCAATCAATGCCTCATCAGTGCCGCAATGTCAGCCAGGTACCCGCGATCGGCAGTGACAGAGCAGGGACGTGGATCTCTGTGTGTAAACACAGAGATCCACGTCCTGTCAGGGAAAGGAGACTGATGGTGTGTCCATTGTACATAGGGACACAGATCGGTCACCTCCCCCAGTCAGTCCCCCCCCCCCACAGTTAGAATCACTAGTAGGGAACACATTTAACCCCTTCCTCGCCCCCTAGTGTTAACCCCTTCTCTGCCAGTCACATTTATACAGTAATCAGTGCATATTTATAGCACTGTTCGCTGTATAAATGTGAATGGTCGCAACAATGTGTCAAAAGTGTCCGATGTGTCCGCCATTATTTCGCAGTCCTAACAAAAATCGCAGATCACCACCATTACTAATAAAAAAAAAACGTCAGAATTCTATCCCCTATTTTGTAGCCGCTACAACTTTTGCGCAAACCAATCACAATACGCTTATTGCAATTTTTTTACCCCAAAATATGTAGAAGAATACGTATCGGCCTAAACTGAGAACATTTTTTTTTTTTTTTTTATGGGGATATTTATTATAGCAAAAAGTAAAAAATATTGTGTTTTTTTCAAAATTGTCGCTCTATTTTGGTTTATAGCACAAAAAATAAAAACCACACAGGTGATCAAATACCACCAAAAAAAGGTCTATTTGTGGGAAAAAAGGACTTCAATTTTGTTTGAGAGCCACGTCGCACGACCGCGCAATTGTCAGTTAAAGCGACGCAGTGCCGAAAGCTGAAAATTTGCCTGGGCAGAAAGGGCGTATGTGTGCCCAGTAAGCAAGTGGTTAAAAGTCAGCAGCTGCAGTATTTGTAGCTGCTGGCTTTTAATATTATTATTTTAGGTGGACCTCCGCTTGAAGATAGAAGCTGATTGGCTACCATGCACATCTGTACGGTCTAAAAACAGATGTATCTGGTCCTGTGTAGCCAACTGCATGAGGTAAAAAAAAAAAAAAAGAGGAAATAAAAAAAAAGATACAATTGTACAAGGAAATTGTGATGTAAATAGAAGAGAATGGTTTGTTTTCTGTAGCATTGTGAACATTTAAAGCGTCACGCTGCCAATGACAGCCAATCATCAATCTTGCAAACTGTAACTATGTCACAAAGCGTGGCATGAAATGTTACAATGTATTCCCAAGCTGCTTTATTCAACAAAAGGCAATACACAGCAACAATCAGCTTCTAGCTCAATAAAGTCTCATTCAGGAAAGATGTACTGTTAGGGCTCTTTCACATGGGCGGACTGTTCAGTTTTTTAGGCGGACCTGAACGGGCGCTCCGTGCTCCTCTATGGAGCCGCGGATGTCAGCGGTGACATGCCCGCTGACATCCGACCGGCTCCGATCTGCCAAAGTGTGACGGAGGAAAAACCTACTTTTCCATCCGTCTGGTGGATCGGGTGAACAGGGACAGACGATCCGTGTTCATATGATCCCCCCCATAGGGGAGAGCGGAGAAAAGACAGGGCGGTCCCTGCACAGTGTGCGGGGACCGCCCTGTCATCCGCTGGCTCAGCGGGGATCCACGGAGCTATCCCCGCTGAGCAAGCGGAGGTTCACGGGGCGTGTGAAAGGGGCCTATATCCAGTTGGGCATTACAGATAAACTGGAGAGTTAAAGCGGTATTAAATCCAAAATCTAAAAAAGAACACTATTTTGCAGTTTATTAACCACTTTAAATTCAATGCAGGGCCTTTTCACCGCCTTTATGCTTGCCTTCATGGGGACTGTGATGGGGACCCAGATGTAAGGGGGGCTGTTATGGGGACCCAGATGTAAGGGGGGACTGTGATGGGGACCCTGATGTAAGGGGGGACTGTGATGGGGACCCAGATGTAAGGGGGGCTGTGATGGGGACCCACATGTAAGGGGGGCTGTGATGGGGACCCACATGTAAGGGGGGGGCTGTGATGGGGACCCCGATGTAAGGGGGGGCTGTGATGGGGACCCTGATGCAAGGGGGGGCTGTGATGGGGACCCCAGTGTAAGGGGGGACTGTGATGGGGACCCAGATGTAAGAGGGGGCTGTGATGGGGACCCGATGTAAGGGGGGACTGTGATGGGGACCCCGATGTAAGGGGAGGCTGTGATGGGGACCCCGATGTAAGGGGGGACTGTGATGGGGACCCAGATGTAAGGGGGGACTGTGATGGGGACCCCGATGTAAGGGGGGACTGTGATGGGGACCCCGATGTAAGGGGGGACTGTGATGGGGACCCCGATGTAAGGGGGGGCTGTGATGGGGACCCTGATGCAAGGGGGGGCTGTGATGGGGACCCCAGTGTAAGGGGGGACTGTGATGGGGACCCAGATGTAAGAGGGGGCTGTGATGGGGACCCGATGTAAGGGGGGACTGTGATGGGGACCCCGATGTAAGGGGAGGCTGTGATGGGGACCCCGATGTAAGGGGGGACTGTGATGGGGACCCAGATGTAAGGGGGGACTGTGATGGGGACCCCGATGTAAGGGGGGACTGTGATGGGGACCCCGATGTAAGGGGGGCTGTGATGGGGACCCCGATGCAAGGAGGGGCTGTGATGGGGACCCTGATGTAAGGGGGGCTGTGATGGGGCCCCGATGTAAGGGGGGACTGTGATGGGGACCCCGATGTAAGGGGGGACTGTGATGGGGACAACTTTATTTGTAATGTATTTGTTTTGTTTTTCTGAAGTTTTGTTTCTGTTATTCTAAATCCTATCAAGCTGATTTCTATATAAAATAAAAACTCATTAAATGAAATGTGAAAGTATATAAAGAAGCCGATCCCCTCCTCTTACCTGCATGGACCGTACAGGCGGACAGACAGGACACAAGCAGGACGACCCCCGCATGGGAGAATATCAATGAAGGAAACATCCGAAATAAGAGCCACAGGAACCCCGACATGAACTACAGGAACCCCGACATGTGCGCCGCTTGTGGAATTCAAATTGTCCGCGGGGCAATAACCCGCCAATAACGGAGAGTCGCTATAGGACTTTACACCAATCAGCTGTTGGCGGGGGCGGGGTAAGTGTTCCTTTCGGTTTCTCCTCTTCTATGGCTGCTCCCTGCTCTGGATGAAAGCTCCGGTTAGCCGTTCTCTGTGTGGATCGCTTCTCCCTCCGTGTAATGTGTAATGCAGAGAGCACCCAGCAACACACACCGACTAACAAAGCGCCCATGGTGGCGGCTGGTGCTCAATTTTTTTTTGGTGGGGCGCAAACTAAAAAAAAAAAAAAACATCAATTGCCGCCACTGTGCCATCAAACGCAGCTACTGTGCCATCAATTGCCGCCACTGTGCCATCAAACGCAGCTACTGTGCCATCAATTGCCGCCACTGTGCCACCAAACGCAGCTACTGTGCCATCAATTGCCGCCACTGTGCCATCAAACGCAGCTACTGTGCCATCAATTGCCGCCACTGTGCCATCAAACGCAGCTACTGTGCCATCAATTGCCGCCACTGTGCCACCAAACGCAGCTACTGTGCCATCAATTGCCGCCACTGTGCCATCAAACGCAGCTACTGTGCCATTAATTGCCACCACTGTGCCATCAAACACAGCGGCTGTAGCCATCAATTGCTGCCAATTGTGCCCATCAATTGCTGCCACTGTGCCCATCAATTGCTGCCACTGTACCCATCAATTGCTGCCAGTGTGCCCATCAATTGCTGCCAGTGTGCCCATCAATTGACACCAATGTGCCCATCAAATGCTGCCAGTGTGCCCATCAATTGCCACCACTGTGCCCATCAGTTGCTGCCAGTGTGCCCATCAATTGCCGCCACTGTGCCCATCAATTGCTGCCAGTGTGCCCATCAATTGCTTCCAGTGTGCCCATCAATTGCCACCACTGTGCCCATCAATTGCTGCCAGTGTGCTCATGAATTGCTGCTACTGTGCCCATCAATTGCTGCCAGTGAGCCCATCAATTGCTGACACTGTGCCCATCATTTTCTGACACTGTGCCCATCAATTGCCACTACTGTGCCCATTAATTGCTTCCAGTGTGCCCATCAATTGCTGCTACCTTGCCCTTTAATAGCTGCCAGCAGTGGCGGCTGGTGCTCAAAATTTTTGGGGGGGCGCAAACAAACAAAAAAAAAAATTGCAGCCTCACTGTGCCCATCAAATGCAGCCACTGGGCCCATCAAACGCAACCACTGTGCCATGCCCATCAAACGCAGCTACTGTGCCTATCAATTGTCGCCACTGTGCCAATTGTAGCCACTGTGCCCTTTAATTGTAGCCACTGTGCCCTCTAATTGTCGCCACTGTGCCCTGTAATTATCGCCACTGTGCCCTGTAAAATGCTGCCCCCCCCCCCCGCCCGGCACTTACCTTTCTGGGGTCGGCCATCCTCATTCCACGGTCCCTCGATGTCTTCTCCCGCCCTCGATGACGCTTCAGCCAATCAGGTTACCGGTAACCAGAACCTGATTGGCTGAGACGCCTGTCAATCTTATCCAAGGAACGCGCCCCCCGTGCGTCCCCTGGATAAGTATTTGGAAACCGACTACAGCCTGAGGGCTGTAATCGGAAAGTCTATCTGGCTTTGATAGACACTTCCACAGCCAACCAGCTTCCCTTATTCAGATGGCCGGCGCTCACCAGGGGGGCGGCCATCTGAATAGTCGGCGGCAATACATAGATTCATGCAATGCATGGATCTATTTATTGTATTCAGTGGCGGTGCGGGAGCGAGAGGGGGCGGTGCTCCGGCGCCCTCTATGGACGCACCGCCACTGGCTGCCAGTGTGCCCCTCAATTGCTGCTACTGTGCCCATTAAATACTGCCAGTGTGTATCCCCCACCCGCCTGGCACTGACCTGTCTCGGTGGGGCAGCGGGTCACATCGGTGGTGTCCTCCTCGATGTCTTCTCCCGTCCTCTCTTTCTGTCCTATAGACATCCAATCAAAGTGCCTGTTGTTTCAGCCAATCAGGTGATAGGTAACAGACCTGAACACCTGATTTCAGTGGCGGTTAGTGCTCAATTTTTTTTGGGGGTCCAAACAAACTGAAAAATACATAAATTGCAGCCTAACTGTGCCCATCAAATGCAGTCACTGTGCCCATCAAATGCAATCAAATGCAAATGCATCAAACACAGCCACTGTGCCCAACAAATGCAGCCACTGTGCCATCAATTGCAGCCACTGTGTCATCAAATGCAGCCACTGTGCCCATCAATTGCAGCCACTGTCTCATCAAATGTAGCCACTGTGCCATCAATTGCAGCCACTGTGCCATCAAATGTAGCCACTGTGCCCATCATATGCAGCCACTGTGCCATCAATTGCTGCCACTGTGCCCCATCAAATGCAGCCACTGTGCCCATCATATGCAGCCACTGTGCCATCAATTGCTGCCACTGTGCCCCATCAAATGCAGCCACTGTGCCCATCATATGCAGCCACTGTGCCATCAAATGTAGCCACCGTGCCCATCAATTGCAGCCACTGTGCCATCAAATGCGGCTACTGTGCCCATCATATGCAGCCACTGTGCCATCAAATATAGCCACCGTGCCCATCAATTGCAGCCACTGTGCCATCAAATGCGGCCACTGTGCCCATCAAATGCGGCCACTGTGCCATCAAATGCAGCCACTGTGCCCATCACTTGCAGCCACTGTGCCATTAAATGCAGCCACTGTGCCCATCAAATGCAGCCACTGTGATATCAAATGTAGCCACTGTGCCCATTACTTGCAGCCACTGTGCCATCAAATGCGGCCACTGTGCCATCAAATGCGGCCACTGTGCCATCAAATGCAGCCACTGTGCCCATCACTTGCAGCCACTGTGCCCATCAAATGCAGCCACTGTGATATCAAATGTAGCCACTATGCCAATTACTTGCAGCCACTGTGCCATCAAATGCGGCCAACTGTGTCCATCAAATGCCACCATTGTGCCCCATGGAACGCAGCCACTGTGACCCCCGCTCGCCTGCTGTCTGACCGACACTTACCCCATCTTTGTGGCAGGTCAGGCATCAGTGACCTGTGTCCTCCGTGTGTCTCTTACTGCTTTCTGCTAGGCGTCAAATAGCAGCGCCTATCCTTTCAGCCAATCAGGTTATGGGTATCAGACTTGTGCTACCTGATTGGTGGAGAGGCGGTTCAGTGTTAGAAAAGCCCATCAAATGCCGCCATTGTGCTCATCAAATGCTGCCACTGTGCCCATCAAATGCCGCCATTCTGCCAATGGTCTGTGTTCCGAGCCCACCCTTTTTTGAAGCCTATTAGAGCCTCTGGTTCTAATCAGGTGCTTAAAAAAAAAAACACTGCTTTAATTCAGGCCCCCCCCGCGTCCGAAAAGGGGCCAGACGCCATGGATAGATTCATGCAATGCATGAATCTATCCATTCTACATAGAGGAGGTAGTGGAGCCCATGCTGAGGAGTATGGTTGCTTGTATACATATGTGTCAGAGGTTTTGATGGAAGAAATTCAGAACAGGCGTGCGCAGAGGAATGATGCACAGAGATCAAGAAATTGTCACCTAGGTATTCAGAAAGGTATACCGCCATACCTCCTAACCGTCCCGGATTTCGCGGGAATGTCCCGCGATTCGTGGTAAATCCCACGGTCCCGCGAGCAGTCTAATTGTCCCCTGATTTCGCGGCACCCCCCGCGATTACCGCGAACCGCGGTAAATTCCTCGTTCCCGCGTTTCGCGGTAAATCCTGCGGTCCCGCGATTGGCGACAAAACCCCCCCCGCTCAACAACTCCGATCCACGGATCCCCCCCCCCACTCAACAACTTTGATCTGCCCCCCCCCCTCAACAACTCTGATCCATGAACCCCCCCCCCCCGATCAACAACTTCGTTTGGGGAGTATGCTCATTTGTCCCTCATTCTGAAGTTGAAAAGTTGGGAGGTATGATACCACTATCACCCAAACCTGGGATTATGGTTTACACATTTACCCAGACTGTGTCATCATCAGAAGGCCTAACCAAGCTAATGTGCGGCATTACATCACCACCTCTGGAAAACAGTGGCAGCTGGTGGTCAACATTTGGGGGGGGGGGGGGTGACAAAGAGACCTGGCCCCCTCACTCGTACTGCCACACCTCCCTCTCCATGGCTCTCGATTGATCGATCAAATCGGTGATCCAATCACACACCACCCCCCGACGCTCGATAGGTGGCGATTCACTTACACTACCGCCACCCCCCTGCATGATCCATGGTCTTAGCTTATACTGCAGTAGATGTGCAGGGAGGAGGACAAGGTGGTGGTGCCCTGCGGAATCTGCAGTAGGCTCCTGGGAGAGGCTGTTCCTGCTGGGGCCATCGCTTCTCCTTCCGGGCCGATCAGAAGGCCATCGATTTGCCATCGTATATATATATACAGTATACAGTCGGCAAGCGGATAAATTGCATTTTCTAATACTGTGTGAGATAAAAAATTGCAAAACACATCATTTTATTGTCTAGGGTCTCTGTTAAATATAAATATATACATATATAGGTGGATTCAGGTAGGCGGGCGCATAGTTGCGGCGGCGTACGTATGGCATTTACACTACGCCGCCGTAAGTTAGCGAGGCAAGTACATGATTCACAAAGTACTTGCCTGCTAAGTTACGGCGGCGTAGCGTAAATCAGGCGGGCGTAAGCGCGCATAATTCAAATTCGGCTGAGGGGGCGTGTTTTATGCTAATGGGGGGTGACCTTACGTGATTGACGTATTTTACGAACGGCGCATGCGCCGTCCGCCTACATATCCCAGTGTGCATTGCGGCAAAGTATGCCCCACGGTCCTATTGGTTTTGACGTAGACGTAAATGATGTAAATCCCTATTCACGGACGACTTACGCAAACTACGTAAAATTTTCGAATTTCGACGCTGGAACGACGGCCATACTTAACATTACTATTCCAGCTATTTGATGGAATAACTTAAGGCCTGATAATGCGTTACGTAAACGGCGTATCTGTACTGCGTCGGCCGGGCGTACGTTCGTGAATAGGCGTATCTAGTGATTTACATATTCTACGCCGACCGCAATGGAAGCGCCACCTAGCGGTCAGCCTAAAAATTACACTTTAGGATATGACGGTGTAAGACACTTACGCCGCTCGTATCTGAGCCTAATTTAAGAGTATCTGGTTTCCAGAATACGCTTAAATTAGCGCCGGCGCACATTCAGACTTAGGCTGGCGTATCTACTGATACGCCAGCCTAAGTCTTTCTGAATCCACCTAATAACATACAGTCAGGTCCATAAATATTGGGACATTGACACAATTCTAATCTTTTTGGCTCCATACAACACAATGGATTTGAAATGAAACAAACAAGATGTGCTTTAACTGCAGACTTTCAGCTTTAATTTGAGGGTATTTACATCCAAATCAGGTGAACGGTGTAGGAATTACAACAGTTTGTATCTGTGTCTCCCACTTTATAAGGGACCAAAAGTAATGGGACAGATTAACAATCATAAATCAAACTTTCACTTTTTAATACTTGGTTTGCAAATCCTTTGCAGTCAATTACAGCCTGAAGTGTGGAACGCGATGACATCACCAGACGCTGGGTTTCATCCCTGGTGATGCTTTGCCAAAAAACTCTTTTTACATGCACATGCCATGGCACCACCACCACCATGCAGGGCCATCTTAATAGCATCATGGGCCCCTGGGCAAAGTGATGCTATGGGGCCCCCACAAGGTTGCCCTAATTTATGCACCTACTCTCAAGAATGAAAGTACAATATTTCTAATTTACAGCGTGTCACTTGCCACGTGTCATGCTGGTAGTTGTAGTCCCCCTTTCATGCTGGTAGTTGTAGTCCCCTGTCATGTTGGTAGTTGTAGTCCCCCTGTCATGCTGGTAGTTGTAGTCCCCCTGGCCATGCTGGAAATTGTAGGCCCCGACAATGCTGGAAATTGTAGTCCCCCTGTCATGCTGGTAGTTGTAGTCCCCCTGTCATGCTGGTAGTTGTAGTCCCCCTGGCCATGCTGGTAGTCGTAGTCCCCCGGCCATGCTGGTAGTTGTGATCCCCCAGTCATGCTGGTAGTTGTAGTCCCCTGTCATGCTGGTAGTTGTAGTCCCCCTGTCATGTTGGTATTCCACCTGTCATGCTGGTAGTTGTAGTCCCCCTGTCATTCTGGTAGTTGTAGTCCCCCTGTCATGTTGGTAGTCCCCCTGTCATGCTGGTTGTTGTAGTCCCCCTGTCATTCTGGTAGTTATAGTCCGCCTGTCATGTTGGTAGTCCCCCTGTCATGCTGGTAGTTGTAGTCTCCCTGTTATGTTGGTAGTCCCTTTGTCATGTTGGTAGTTGTAGTCCCCCTTTCATTCTGGTAGTTGTAGTCTCCCTGTTATGTTGGTAGTCCCCCTGTCATGTTGGTAATTGTAGTCCCAATTTCATTCTGGTAGTTGTAGCCCCCCTGTCATGCTGGTAGTTGTAGTCCCCCTGTCATTCTGGTAGTTGTAGTCCCCCTTTCATTCTGGTAGTTATAGTCCCCCTGTCATGCTGGTAGTTGTAGCCCCCCTGTCATGCTGGTAGTTGTTGTCCCCCTGTCATTCTAGTAGTTGTAGTCCCCCTGTCATGCTGGTAGTTGTAGTCCCCCTGTCATGTTGGTAGATGAAGCCCCCCTGTCATGCTGGTAATTCTAGTCCCCCTGTCATGCTGGTAGTTGTAGTCCCCCTGTCATGCTGGTAATTCTAGTCCCCCTGTCATGCTGGTAATTGTAGTCCCCCTGTCATGCTGGTAGTTGTAGTCCCCCTGTCATGCTGGTAGTTGTAGTCCCCCATGTCATGCTGGTAGTTGTAGTCTCCCTGTCATGCTGGTAGTCCCCCTGTCATGCTGGTAGTTGTAGTCCCCCTGTCATGCTGGTAGTTGTAGCCCCCCTGTCATGCTGGTAGTTGTCGTCCCCCTGTCATTCTAGTAGTTGTAGTCCCCCTGTCATGCTGGTAGTTGTAGTCCCCCTGTCATGTTGGTAGATGAAGCCCCCCTGTCATGCTGGTAATTGTAGTCCCCCTGTCATGCTGGTAGTTGTAGTCCCCCTGTCATGCTGGTAGTTGTAGTCCCCCTGTCATGCTGGTAGTTGTAGTCCCCCATGTCATGCTGGTAGTTGTAGTCTCCCTGTCATGCTGGTAGTCCCCCTGTCATGCTGGTAGTTGTAGTCCCCCTGTCATGCTGGTAGTTGTAGTCCCCCTGTCATGCTGGTAGTTGTAGTCCCCCTATCATGACATAGTCATGTTGGTAGTTGTAGCCACTCACCCTCTGCAGCTCTCTCTCGATCTCCTGACTTTGGTGATGATGTTCCCCCTCACAGCATACTCCACCACTGCCAGCAACTGGGGTTCAGAGACTGCAGGGGGAGAATTTTATTTGGATACAGCATTTCCCGACTGCGCAATTGTCAGTTAAAGCAACGTAGTGCCAAATTGTAAAAAGTGCTCTGGTCAGGAAAGGAGTAAAATCTTTCGGAGCTGAAGTTGTTAAATTACACACAGGTGGACTTTATTTACTAATTAGGTGACTTCTGAAGGCAATTGTTTCCACTAGATTTTAGGTTCACAAACGCTCCGACATTGGGAACTCACGTCGCATGACGTGTGAAAACCAATGTTTCCCTATGGGAGCCGTCTTAACTGGTCCAACTTTGAAAATGCTCCTTGTACTACTTTGATCCTACTTCAGCCCATTGAATATCATTGAAGTCGGATCAAAGTCGGAACGCCGTCTTGCATGTTCCGACTTTCACATGCGACTTGTGCTCTGCTGATCTTGAGGGGGAACTCCATGCTATCTTCTTGCTGCTCTTTTGCTAGCGTTGGCCCAGTCTTCTCCATCGTCTTCTTCCCTCTTCTCTTCTTCCGATGTTGACACTACGCACTCTCCCGCTGTAATGCCGTGTGTGTGGTGCGCAACGGCTTTTATAGGCATGGGGCGTGGTCACCGGGTGATGTCACCCGGTGACTCCACTCCTTAACCACTTAAGCCCCGGACCAATATGCTGCCTAAAGACCCAAGGGGTTTTTACAGTTCGGGACTGCGTTGCTTTAACAGACAATTGCGCGGTCGTGCGACGTGGCTCCCAAACAAAATTGGCGTCCTTTTTTCCCCACAAATAGAGCTTTCTTTTGGTGGTATTTGATCACCTCTGCGGTTTTTATTTTTTGCGCTATAAACAAAAATAGAGCGACAATTTTGAAAAAAATGCAATATTTTTTACGTTTTGCTATAATAAATATCCCCCAAAAACATATATAAAACATTTTTTTTCCTCAGTTTAGGCCGATACGTATTCTTCTACCTATTTTTGGTAAAAAAAATCGTAATAATCGTTTATCTGTTGGTTTGCGCAAAATTTATAGCGTTTACAAAATAGGGGATAGTTTTATTGCATTTTTATTTTTTTTATTTTTTTTTACTACTAATGGCGGCGATCAGCGATTTTTTTCGTGACTGCGACATTATGGCGGACACTTCGGACAATTTTGACACATTTTTGGGACCATTGTCATTTTCACAGCAAAAAATGCATTTAAATTGCATTCTTTATTGTGAAAATGACAAGTGCAGTTTGGGAGTTAAACACAGGGGGCGCTGTAACATTTAGGGTTCACTTTGTGTGTGTTTACAACTGTAGGGGGGTGTGGCTGTAGGACTGACGTCATCGATCGAGTCTCCCTTATATAAGGGATCACTCGATCGATACGCCGCCACAGTGAAGCACGGGGAAGCCGTTTTTACATACGGCTCTCCCCGTTCTTCAGCTCCGGGGAGCGATCGCGACGAAGCGGCTAGAAACAAATAGCCGCGCCGTAGTCCCGGATCGCTCCCCGAGGCTTACCGACTGCCGCATGTACGGGGGGGGGGGGGGTCCCGATCGGACCCCCGACCCACGTCAAGCAGAGGACGTACAGGTACGTGCATGTGCCTGTCCGTGCCATTCTGCTGGCGTATATTTACATGAGGCGGTCCTTAAGTGGTTAAGATGTCAGTCCCATGGCATGATGGGACTGTGACGTTATAAGGGGGCGGCATCACTAGGTGACATCACCCGGTGACCACGCCCCATGCCTATATAAGTTGTTGCGCACCACGCACACGCCATTACAGTGGGAGAGTGCATTGTGTCAACATCGGAAGAAGAGAAGAGGGAGGAAGATCACGGAGAAGACCAGGCCAACGCTAGCAAAAGAGCAGAAGATAGAGGAGGAGCCCAGCAGAAGATACCGGAGAGTGGGAGAAGAACCGGAGACCGGTAGAAGAGGCCGGAGAGAGCAGAGAAGTCAGAAGAGACCCCCGAAGTCGGAAGAAGACCTCCGAAATTGGAAGAAGACCCCCGGAGCTGCTTAATAAATTACTTTCAAAACCTGTCTAGTGTGTTTTTTTTATTAACACTTTTTCCCCCCATGTGAATGGGTAGGGGTACGATGTACCCCATACTCATTCACATAGGGTGGGGGGCCGGGTTCCGGGGCCCCCCTTATTAAAGGGGGCTCCCAGATTCTGATAAGCCCCCTGCCTGCAGAACCCGACAACCAACGGCCAGGGTTGTCGGGAAGAGGACCTTGTCCTCATCAACATGGGGACAAGGTGCTTTGGGGTGGGGGGCCGCAGGGTGCCCCCCAGCCACAAAGCACCCACTCCCCCATGTTGAGGGCATGGGGCCTGGTACGGTTCAGGAGGGGGGGGCGATCGCTCGTCCCCACCCCTTTTTCTGACCGGCTCGGGCTGCGCGCTCGGATAAGGGTCTAGTATGGATTTTGGGGGGACCCCCACGCCGTTTTTTCGGCGTACAGGGTTCTCCTTAAAATCCATGCCAGACCCAAGGGCCTGGTATGCTCTTGGAGGGGGAACCCATGACGGTTTTTTATTTAAAATTTGGCGTTCCCCCTCAAGATCAGCAGAGCACAAGTTGCATGTCAAAGTCGGAATATGCAAGACCGCATTCTGACTTTGATCCGACTTCAATGATATTCAATGGGCTGAAGTAGGATCAAAGTCGGACCAAAGTAGTGCAGGAAGCATTTTCAAAGTCGGACCGACATGAATACAAATACACGCCACACTTCTCAGATATTTACTTTTACTGGAAAACCGTTGATCATTTACTTTCTACTTTCCACATTCCACATGACAAAATGTGGAAAATTACAGAAAATGTCAGGGGTATGAATACTTTTTCAAGGCACTGTATATACAATTATAATAGCAAGTCTCTGAAAACAAAACAATGTAACATATTGAGGAAATATTTTTATATACAATACAATATTTACAGTTTCTTCTCATACAAACTATTTTTAAAAAGGTATCCTTGCATTATGCAATTTTCAATTCTCAGTAATAGCAGAAAAATAAAATGTACAATTTATTAAATGGCTCTTGGATCGATAAAGAAGTCTCATGCCGCGTACATACGATCATTTTTCAGCATGAAAAAAAACTTAGGGCCGGATTCAGAAAGAGATACGACGGCGTATCTCCTGATACGCCGTCGTATCTCTGAGTTCCGACGGTCGTATCTATGCGCCTGATTCATAGAATCAGGTTACGCATAGATCTCCCTAAGATCCGACAGGTGTAAGTGACTTACACCGTCGGATCTTAGGCTGCAATTTCAGGCCGGCCGCTAGGTAGCGATTACATTGCGGTCGGCGTAGAATATGCAAATGAGTCGTTACGCCGATTCACAAACGTACGCTTGCCCGTCACAGTAAATATACGCCGTTTCCGTAAGAGATACGCGGCGTAAAGATAAAGCTGCCCCCTAGGTGGCGTAGCCAATGTTAAGTATGGCCGTCGTTCCCGCGTCGAAATTTGAAAATTTAACGTCGTTTGCGTAAGTTGTCCGTGAATGGCGCTGGACGCCATTTACGTTAACGTCAAAACCAATGACGTCCTTGCGACATCATTTAGCGCAATGCACGTCAGGAAATTTTAGGGACGGCGCATGCGCAGTACGATCGCGCCTAATTTAAATGATCCACGCCCCCTACCCGGATCATTTGAATTAGGCGGGGTTGCGCCGGAGGATTTACGCTACGCCGCCGCAACTTTTACAGGCAAGTGCTTTGTGAATCAAGCACTTGCCCGTAAAACTTGCGGCGGCGTAACGTAAATGAGATACTAAAATGAAATGTAAATGCGTAAATGAGATACGTTACGCCGCCGCAGAGATGCGGCGATCTACGTAAATCTGGCCCTTAGTTTTTCAGCATGTCGAAAAAACAACGTTTTCCCAACTTCATCATTAAAACGATGTTGCCCACACACCATCATGAAAAAAAAATGATCTAGCAAAGCGCGGTGACGTACAACGTGTACGACGGCACTTTAAAGGGGAAGTTCCATTCGCCTTTGGGCTGCTTTTGCTGATTCCGTTTTAGTAAAAGACGATTCGCGCTTTCTGTCTGTTACAGCGTGATGAATGTGCTTACTCCATTATGAACGGTAGTTTTACCAGAACAAGCGCTCCCATCTCATAACTTGCTTCTGAGCATGTGCAGGTTTTTTACGTCGTTTTAGCCCACACACGGTAATTTTTTACAACCCGGAAAACGACATTTAAAAATGCAGCATGTTCGAATTTTTTTTGTCGTTTTTCAGAACCTGAAAAATGATGTGAAGCCCACACACGATGATTTTAAATGACATTTTTGAAAAACAACGTTTTTTCATGCCGAAAAATGATCGTGTGTACGCAGCATCAGACTGTTTTCAATGTTTTCCAAAAAGCAGTATATGGGAAGTATATGTTTCAGTCAATATATACATACAGCATGATATCCCATGTATTCAACTGGAGAAAATAAAATTCTTAAAGAGAACCAGTCACCTGTACCTTTGTAGTAGCACCACATTACTGGAATTGTTATTATAGTGCAACATTATTTCTCAGGGATTAGTATGTTTTTATTATTTACTTGTACTCTCTCCCTGTCACAGCCAGAGTGCCAGACTGTGTCACAGCCCCAGTGCCATTTTCTGTCCGGGCTCGGTGCAGATAACAAACACTAAGGCCCCATACACACACCATAGAATCCATCCGCAAATAAATCCCAGCAAATGGGTTTCAGCGGATAGATCCTATGGTGTGTACAATCCAGCGGATATTTATCCGCGGATATATCTCCCCTGGGATGGATTCCAGCAGATCGGATATTCGCTGACATGCAGAACAAATCCATCTGCTGGAATCCATCCCAACGGATGGATCCGCTGGTCTGTACAGACTCACCGAATCCATCCGTCCGAAGGGATCCCCCGCATGCGTCGCAATGATTCAACGCATGTGTGGAATTCCTTATATGACAGCGTCGCGCACGTCGCCGCGTCATAATCGCGGCGACGGCGCGACACGTCATCGCCAGAGGATTTCGGCACGGATTTCAATGCGATGGTGAGTACACTCCATCGCATTAAAATCTGCTGAAATCCTCGAGAGGATTTATCCGCGGAAACGGTCCGCTGGACCGTATCCGCGGATAAATCCTCCCGTGTGTATGGGGCCTGAGGCTGGGTTCACACTATACTACACGAGAACAGTATAACTTGCATCCTACTTGGCTCTGCGACATCTGTCCTACATTGGTCCTACATCCATCCGACTTTCATGAACAGGATACTACTTTGATCCGACTTTGTCATAGTCTGACTTGTTCTTTGACCAATCAAAACAATCCCAGAGTGAGATAAAGCCCAGGTTCACACTGGGCTGCGGGAGTAAAGCTGTGCGAGTTCAGCTGAACTCGCACGATTTCACTCCCGCTGGCAGTCCCGATTTCGGACGCGATTTCAGAGAAGGTTTCTGCACAGATGTCATTGTAAATCGCGGCCCGAAATCGCAAAAAGTAGTAAAGGAACTACTTTTTGAAATCGGTGCAGCGCCGCAGATGCGGCATCGCACCGATTAGGACGCTGCCATTGCTGACAATTGCCGCCGATTCGAAATGCGATTTGACATCTCAAATCGCATCTCAAATCGTACCAGTATGAACCAGGCCAAATTCCTTACTGCTGCTGTAATCACATGTCGGATGTCAAAAGTCAGAGGGTAAATACAAGGGTCCTACTTTGGTCCGACTTCAATGATATTCATTGGGCTGAATTAGGATCAATGTCGGACCAAAGTAGTACAGGGAGCGCGAATCGTCTCTCACCAAACTTTTACTAACACAAAATCAGCAAAAGCAGCCCAAAGGGTGGCGCAATCTGAATGGAACTTCCCCTTTATAGTGCCGTCGTACGTGTTGTACGTCACCGCGCTTTGCTCCAGCATTTTTTTTTTCTCGATCGTGTGTGTGCAAGGCAGGCTCGACCCTCCTCACCCATCAGACATATGCAGCAAATATAACATCTGGGACCCAGCAAGGTGACAGCAGGGAACTGAAAACACAGGGCAGTGACAGAGGAGGTGGCACGCCATCCTTGTGATTAATCCTAGGCAAATTAGGTGGTCGCGAGGCCCCTTGGAGTGCGAGGCCTTAGGCAACTGCCTAATTAAAGAGCCACCTCTGGTTATACAGTAGGCTTGATTTCTGTACCCCCAAAGGGGTGTGTTACCTCGGTGGGATTTTAAACGTGGGAGACTGGTTAGTGAGTAAATACTGAGTAGTCGTCAATTATGTATCAAAAACGTATCAAATTTTATTAAATAATGTTGTTCGTAGACAACATATCAAAAATAGTATTACAACATAGAATAAAAGCATCCAATTGACCAAATAGGAGAAAGGCACATCCTACCCTGTTTCTCCGAAAATAAGCCCTACCCCGAAAATAAGACCTAGCGTGAGTTTCTGGGATGGCTGCAATATAAGTCCTACCCCAAAAATAAGCCCTAGTTAAAGTTCTTGTAAAAACATATAATCCGTTCTGTAAAAAGATTATATAATGTGCAGTGTGTCTCCCTTTTGTGACTTTATTGTGGAAAATACCTTATTTACAGCACTGCTGGGAGCTCATGTGACCCGCCGGAGCTCTTCTCCTCTCCTCCCGGCTGATGTCAGCTGTTTTTTTTTCAATAAAACTTTATTAAGCCCCTACCCACTGCAGTACTCAGAGTGGGGCTGACATCATTGAGGATCTTGGCCCCTCCCTCTGCAGTATTTGGAGTAGGGAAGAAGAGCTCCAGCGGGTCACGTAAGCGGCACTGTAAATAAGGTATTTTCCACAATGATGTTACACAAGGAGACACACTGCACATGATATTATCTTTTTACAGAACAGATTACATCATTTTATAAGGTCTTTAAACAAAGGTTTATTTTTGGGATTACAGAATTTCACAATGCTGACTCCAGAGCTGACAGGGGGAGAAACTTTTTTGTACATACCATAAATAAATAAGACATCCCCTGAAAATAAGCCCTAGTGTGTTTTTTGTAGACAGAATTAATATAAGACCCGGTCTTATTTTCGGGGAAACACGGTAGGGTGTGCAGTTATCAACAGTAGGCTTGATGTCCAAGCATTTCCAACATGACCACAGAATAGTTTTTATTTTATTTTTTGAGTGTTTCTGTTTTTTTGTCACACGCCACGTCAAGTACTGTGTTCTATAGTGGTCATTTATAGAAACGTTGCTTTGTTGCTTACTGTAACACTATGTTTGTGCATTCATAGGGCACCGTGGTTACCATTGTGAAAGTGCATCATTCACAAAACCAAGACAACTTGTTTGGTTTTGATAAGCTCAGTCCATCAGTAACACTATCATCTTGAGTCAACATCAGTCATGATTCTGCAGGAGCTTTAGATAGACTCCTCTTCTCCCTACAAGGTCATCATGAGTCCCACTCTCCACCAGCCGTCCCTCTTCCAGGACCAGGATCTGGTCGGCTTTTTGTACAGTGCGCAGCCTGTGGGCGATGATCAGAAGACAGAGGTCCGGAATACTCTGTAGAGACTGCTGGATCTGTAGTAGAAACAGACGGTGAAAGTGAACAGAGAAAACACAATCGGACATTCCGACAACAAAACCGTGGATTTTTTTTTACGACAGAATGTTGGCTCAAACTTGTCTTGCATACACACGGTCACACAAATGTTGTCGGAAATTCCGAACGTCAAGAACGCGGTGATGTACAAGACGTACGACGAGCCGAGAAAAATGAAGTTCAATAGCCAGTGCGGCTCTTCTGCTTGATTCCGAGCACGCGTAGATTTTTGTGCGTCGTAATTGGCTACACACAATCGGAATTTTCGACAAGAACTTTTGTTGTCGGAAAAATTGAGAACCAGCTCTCAAACATTCCCACAGCAAATGTCCGATGGAGCGTACACACGGTCGGATTTTCCGACAACAAGCTCACAGCTCACATCGAACATTTGTTGTCGGAAACTCGGACCGTGTGTACGCGGCATTAGAGGATCTAAGAGCAATGCCCGCGCTCACTCACCTCGTGTTCTGTTTCAACATCAAGACAGCTTGAAGCCTCGTCTAGAATAAGCAGTTTGGGAAGGCGTGAGAGAGCACGCGCAAGAGCGATCCGCTGCTTCTGCCCAGCACCCATCTGAGCTCCGCTGCTGCCAACATCTGAAAAACACAATGTGACATATAGAGTTTTATTCTGAGATGCTCCAGGGGCTACAGGCAGAAATGGACCTTGAAGTGGAACAAAGCCCTCCTATTATGAAGCCAAAGATGGCACCATCTTAAAGCGGAGGTTCACCCTAAAAGAATTTTATACCATCCCGTCCAGCATACTTGCATCAGCTACAGTATGCTTTTTTTTTTTGCACGCGTTCCGAAAATAGCCGAAATAGCACTCAGCTGTATACGGCGCCTGCGCAGTCAGCTCCTAGTCCGTGCGAAGGCACCGTATAGCGCCGAGACCTAGTCCGGCTATTTTCGGAACGCGTGACGCGCCATTGCCGGACGTCAATCATGTTCTCCTCTTCATATGAACGCCTACTCCCCGTGGGAGTCTGAAAAGAAACTGAAGGATTAAACGGTAAATACAGCGCAAAAAAAAAAAAAAAAAAACATACTGTCGTTGACGCAAGTATGCTGGATGGGATGGTACATAGATGTTTTTTAGAGTGAACCTCCGCTTTAACATCTGTTTAGATCTGCAGTTGCCATTGTGCTGCCATCTATGACAGCAGAATGTTGAGGACTTGAAAGTTCAGTTGAGAACCCATATAGATTTTTTTTAGTAGACTTAACCACTTCTGCCCCGGGCCATTTGGCTGCCAAATGACCAGGCCATTGTTTGTGATTCGGCACTGCGTTGCTTTAACTGACAATTGCGCGGCTGTGCGACGTGGCTCCCAAACAAAATTAACATCCTTTTTTTCCCACAATTATTGCTTTCTTTTGGTGGTATTTGATCACCTCTGCGGTTTTTACTTTTTGCGCTATAAACCCCAAAAAAAAAGCAACAATTTTGAAAGAAAAAAAAATTGTAATGGCGCCGATCAGCGATTTTTATCGTGACTGCGACATTATGGCGGACACATCGGACACTTTTCATGCTATTTTAGGACCATTCACATTTATACAGCAATCAGTGCTACAAAATGCATTGATTACTGTATAAATGTGACTGGCAGGGAAGGGGTTAACCACTAGGGGGCTAGGAAGGGGTTAAGTGTGTCCTAGCGAGTGATTCTAACTGTAGGGGGGCGGGGCTTAATGTGACACGACACTGATCGCTACTCCTGATGAGAGGGAGCAGACGATCAGTGTCCTGTCACTAGGCAGAATTGGGAGAAGCCTTGTTTACACAGGCCTCTCCCCGTTCTGCAGCTCTGTGACATGATCGCAGGACACCAGGGGACATCGAGTCCGTGGGTCCCGCGGGCACAGTCACGGAGCTTGCGCCAGGGGCGCGCACGCCCGCACTGCGCGATATTCTAAGTGACGTATATAAAAACGTCACTTTGCGCATTGCCAAATGTGGGGGCGATGAGTGCTTAAAGTGGAAGTTCCACTTTTGGAAATTCCGCTTTAATTTGTGGGAACTTAAAGGGGAGGTTCCCCATAAAATAAAATTTTAACATTGCATTTCCCACATTAATGACAATTAGAATCGGCTGGTTTTATAAAAAAAAAAAAACGTCCGTAAGTACCGTTTGCTAATTGTACCGATTCTAATTGTCATTAATGCGGGAAATGCAATGTTAAAAGTTTATTTTTAGGGGAACCTCCCCTTTAAGCAGCAGAACACAATTTTATGTGTCAAGACTACTTTGGGCAATCAATGAGGTTGGTGTGAAGGAACTCTAAGCTTTCTTTTGGAGAACCCTTAAATCAGTGGGTTTAATTATTTTTCCGAACATGCTGCATTTTTTAACGACGTTTTAAACGTTGTCGTTTTTCGGGTTGTAAAAAATTATCGTGTGTGGGCTAAAACAACGTTAAAAACCTGCGCATGCTCAGAAGCAAGTTATGAGACGGGAGCGCCCGTTCTGGTAATGGAGTAAGCACATTCATCACGCTGTAACAGACAGAAAAGCGTGAATCGTCTTTTACCAACACGGAATCAGCTAAAGAAGCCCCAAGGGTGGCGTCATCCGCATGGAACTTCCCCTTTATAGTGCTGTCGTACGTGTTTTACGTCACCGCGCTTTGCTAGAGCATTTTGTTAAAAACGATGGTGTGTGGGCAACGTCGTTTTAATGATGAAGTTTGAAAAACGTCGTTTTTTCTACATGCCGAAAAACTTCGCGTTTTTTTTTCATGCCGAAAAATTATCGTGTGTACGCGGCATCAGCCTCGTGGAACAACTTTCGCTCTTCTTGTAATGTTTTCCAAAAGACTGTCTACAGGCAACTGTGAAGCATGGTGGAAGTTCTTTGCAAGTTTGGGGCTGCATTGCTGTAAATGGAGTTGAAGATTTGGTGAGGATCAATAGTGTTCTCAATGCTGAGAAATACAGGCAGATGCCTATCCATCATGCCATACCATCGCGGAGGCATGTGATTGGCTCAATTTTTTTTTGCAGCAGGACAACTACCCCAAACATAGAGCCAATGTCATTAGGAACTGTCTTCAGTGTAAAGAAGAACAAGGAGTCCTAGAAGTGATGGTTTGGCCCTGACAGAGCCCTGATCTCAGCATCATGGAGTCTGTCTGGGATTACATGAAGGGACAAGTGGCTTTGATTATGACTATGGGTGGTTATGACTAAGGCCTTATAGGCTGAAACACGTCAACTGACCTCATCGGCATTTGTTCACTGTGGCTTTTCAATAAAATGAAGACATTTTAAGAGCAATAACCGGAGTGCGGATCATTTTTCTTCTAATAACTAATATTATGGAGAACTAATAAGGTACAAAACTATCACTGGAATTCTGCTGGCGGAATTGAATCTTCTAATGGTGGAACCCTTTCAGGTTGATGGCACCATCTTACCTGTGTCATATCCCTTATCCATTCTTTCAATGAAACCACCAGCTCTAGCTTTCCTTGCTGCTTCCACCAGCTGCTTTTCAGAAGGGCTCTTAAGACCATAAGCAATGTTTTCTTTGACTGTTCCAGCAAACAGGACGGGATCTTGAGCTACCAGAGCAACCTATAAAAGATATAATTGGTTAGTAATTAAAGTGTTACTAAATCCAGCACCCTGCATTCACTATATGTGGTCTCCCACAGTACACAGAACATGCAAATGCCCATACCTCCCAACCTTTTGAGATGAGAGCGAGGGACACCTCTTACCAAATGTATGCAGGCATAGGACACACCCCCTGCCACGCCCCCTTAACCACTTAAAGTCCAGCCACCACAGTTGTACTGCAGCAGGTTGCCTCTATTACCTGAATCGCCACCATTGTAGGTCGCTTCATGTAACAGATATAGCAGGCATGTGCGTGGCCCCGGGGCCTGTGCACGGGGCCGGCGGGCGCAATGTCCGGCAGCCACCCTCGATCGCTACACACAGAGACAGAACGTGGATCTGCCAGTGTAAACACGGCAGATCCCTGTTCTGACAGGGGATGAGTGATTGTCTGTTCCTAGTGATTAGAAACAGCGATCTCTCTCCTCCTCCAGTCAGCCCAGCCCCCTAGTGTTAACCCCTTCCCTGCCAGTGACATTTACACAGTAATCAGTGCATGTTTATTACACTGATCGCGGTATAAATGTCACTGGTCCCAAAAAAGTGTCAAAAGTGTCCAATCTGTTCACCGCAATGTCGCAGTCCTGCTAAAAAAAAAATCGCAGATCAACGCTGTAACGGTCACCACCGTTTACGACCTTCCATCAACTACGACAGCTTATCTGACACTCCAACCAACAGGCAGACCTGATCCATTCCATAAGAATTCCCTCAATAACGAGACTGACAAGCTCTGTTACTGCGTCAAAATATGAACTAACTTTTAATGGTTTCTTCTCAGCTTTTTATGCAGTACAAGGCATGAAAGGAACAATCAACTCCCCACCCACACATCTCACCGTGGGGGGCTTCAATCACATTCTTTGAGCTAATTACTAAACATTCTAGACATCTCGGCGCTGGGCTATAATTATCATGACCTAATCACTGCACGTTCCTTCATTAACCGAACTCAAACAAAACACCATCACACAATGATCTCTTCTCAATCCACATTCCTAGGCAGACGTTCCGTCTCCGCACACAGCTTGACACCTATTCACACCTCTGAGCATCAATAGGCTTTAAACAGTGTTATCACACAATTAAAGGCCTTTCAAGAGCCAGGCTTATTTAACATGTTAACAGTCTTCACAGAGAGATGAGTCATAGAATATTTTTTGCAGGCTTTAAGGAATATACTGTAGATCACTGTCCACGCCAAAACAATCCAACATGTGTCCCCCATCTCCTGGCTCAATCTGTGCCCAAAAGTCACTCCTGTTACAAACGCCATTACTAGTAAAAAATATATATATATAATAATAAAAATGCCATAAATCTATCCCCTATTTTAGACAATATAACTTTTGTGCAAACCAATCAATATACACTTATTGCGATTTTTGTTTTTTACCAAAAATATGTAGAAGAATACATATCGGCCTAAACTGAGGAAGAAATGTGTTTCTTCATATATTTTTGGGGGGTATTTATTATCGCAAACAGCCTGATCATTAAGGGGGCAAATCCTTCTGGTCCTTAAGTGGTTAAAGGAGATTTAAAAAAAAAAAAAGATTTTGAACTTCCGCTTTTCTGATGCACCTTTGGGACGCTAATGAGGAGAGTGACAGGGTCTGCATCCCTTTAGACATGATTTCCCTTTAAGAGTATCACACAAAAATTACATTTGTGTTGCAGGGAATGCTCATAATCTGATATGTATCTTAGTGCAGACTTCTGGGAAAATCAGTGAGCCAATCACATGAGCAGGAAATCACATATCTGGATGGAGTTCAGTACACCATCTGTGCACAGAACACTTCCAGGTAAGCCATATTGCATTTATATGTACCGTATTTGCCGGTGTATAATACGACTGGGCGTATAAGACGACCCCCCTAATTTTCCAGGAAAAATTTGGGCTTTGGGATATACTCGCCATATAAGACTACCCCCTTCTTACTGTCTTTTTGGAAGCTGAGAGGTAGCCAGAACAACCGCTGACAGAAACAGGCTTTTTTCAAATCTCAATGTGCCATTACATTACATGCCTCACTGTGCCATTACATTACATGCCCCCACTGTGCCATGACTTGCCCCCACTGTGCCATCACTTGCACCCACTGTGCCATCACTTGCCTACACTGTGCCATCACTTGCCTACACTGTGCCATCACTTGCCCCCACTGTGCCATCACTTGCCTACACTGTGCCATCACTTGCCCCCACTGTGCCATCACTTGTCTACACTGTGCCATCATTTGCCCCCACTGTGCCATCACTTGCCTACACTGTGCCATGTCTTGCCCCCACTGTGCCATCACTTGCCCCCACTGTGCCATCACTTGCCTACACTGTGCCATCACTTGCCTACACTGTGCCATCACTTGCCCCCACTGTGCCATCACTTGCCTACACTGTGCCATCACTTGCCTACACTGTGCCATCACTTGCCCCCACTGTGCCATCACTTGCCCCCATTGTGCCATCACTTGCCTACACTGTGCCATCACTTGCCCCCACTGTGCCATCACTTGCCCCCACTGTGCCAACAGTGCCATCACTCACGTTTTGCTGATTTGTTTCCAGGCCGGTGACAGTCTCCGTCTGCTGCGAGCATCCATGATTTGAAAGCCGCTCCTTCTTCTCAGCGTGTCCTGTGATAGGCGGAACACAAATTTTCCCAGCGGCGCCTCTGTTCTGTGTTCCGCCTATCACGGACGTCCTCTCGTCCAAGGATGAGAAGGCATCTGTGATAGGAGAAACACAGAACAGAGGCGCTGCTGGGAAGATTTGTGTTCCGCCTATCACAGGACACGCTGAGAAGAAGGAGCGGCTTTTAAATCATTGACGCTCGCAGCACGGAGACTGTCACCGGTGTAAAAGACGACCCCCGACTTTGGATGCATTTTTTTGCATCCAAAAAGTCGTCTTATACGCCGGAAAATACAGTATATATATATATGGCACAGGCATGAGCTTGTAGGACATGATCAATGCTAGCAGCTGTCCTCGTGCTAGTTTTTTTTCCCATGAAAGTGGAGCTACCCTTTAAACACTGCTCGGAGTAGGATATACTTTTCAGCTTCTTTTGTGAAAACTGTTACCCCAGATGTTAAGTCTCTGAAGCACAGAGGGGTTACAAGGAAGTACAGACAGTTCTTATTTAACCGATTAAGCCCTGGACCATTTTGGTGGCCAAAGACCAGGCCACTTTTTGCGATTCGGCACTGCGTCGCTTTAACTGACAATTGCGCGGTCGTGTGACGTGGCTCCCAAACAAAATTGGCGTCCTTTTTTTCCCACAAATAGAGCTTTCTTTTGGTGGTATTTGATCACCTCTGCGGGTTTTTATTTTTTGCGCTATAAATGAAAAAAAGACCGACAATTTTGAAAAAAACTACTTTTTGCTATAATAAATATCCCCCAAAAATATAAAAAACATATTTTTCCACAGTTTAAGCCGATATGTATTCTTCTACATATTTGTGGTAAAAAAAATCGCAATAAGCATTTATTGATTGGTTTGCACAAAAGTTACTGGGGGTAGATTCACGTTGGGCCGCGCAATGATACGGCGGCGCAGCGTATCGTCTTTACACTACGCCGCCGTAACTTACAGGAGCAAGTGCTGTATTCACAAAGCACTTGCTCCGTAAGTTGCGGCGGCGTATCGTAAAAGGGGCCGGCGTAAGCGCGCGTAATTCAAATGATCCGGTAGGGGGCGTGGATCATTTAAATTAGGCGCGTTCCCGCGCCAAACGTACTGCGCATGCGCCGTCCCTAAAATTTCCCAACGTGCATTGCGGTAAATGACGTCGCAAGGACGTCATTGGTTTCAACATGAACGTCAATGGCGTCCAGCGCCATTCACGGACGACTTACGCAAACGACGTAAAATTTTCAGATCGCGACGCGGGAACGACGTCCATACTTAACATTGGCTGCGCCTCCTAATAGCAGGAGCAACATTACGACGAAAATGACTTACACAAATGGCGTAAAAAACTACCGCCGGGCGCACGTACGTTTGTGAATCGGCGTAAGTATGTAATTTGCATACTCTACGCTGACAACTACGGGAGCGCCACCTAGCGGCCAGCGTGAGAATGCACCCTAAGATACGACGGCGTAAGAGACTTATGCCAGTCGTATCTTAGGCTAATGTCGGCGTATCTAGCTTTCTGAATACAGAAAGTAGTTGTTCTGTGAATCTACCCCCACAGCCTCTAGAAAATAGGGGACTGTTTTCTGTCATTTTTATTAATATATATTTTTTTACTAGTTATGGCAGCAATCAGCGATTTTTATCGGGACTGCGACATTATGGCGGACACATCGGACACTGTTGACACCATTTTGGGACCATTTTTACAGCGATCAGTGCTATAAAATGCACTGATTACTGTAAAAATTACACTGGCAGTGAATGGGTTAACCACTAGGCGCTGCAGGGGTTAAGTGTTCCCTAGGAAGTGATTCTTACTGTTAGGGGGCGTGGCTACACGCAACATGTCACTGATGACCGTTCCCGATCACTCATCGGTCATCAGTGACCGTTTCACTATGCAGAATAGGGAAATGCCTTGTTTACAAAGGCATTCCCTTGTTCTGCACTTGCCGACCGCAATCGCAGGACTCCCGGGAACATCGAGTTACCGAGACTCGCGGCCGCACTCATGAGGCACGCGCTGGGCGGCAGATTTAAAGGGACATACCTGTATGCCAATCTGCCTGCCATTCTGTCGACGTAAATAGTCGTACGGCGGTCGGCAAGTGGTTAAACTGAGGTTAGTAAATCTAAAGCCCCTTTCACACTTTGTACGACCTGAAAGTCGTGTGACTTGGACGTGACTTGAAGCAATGCCCATGTAATCTTGAAGTCTATGGATCTCAAGTCACATCAAAGTCAGACCAAAGTAGTGCAGGGACTACTTTGTAGTCGCACAGATATGAACGACACTGATTTGAAAAAATGGGGTATGACTTGTCATGCGACTTTGCAGTCCTAAGTCGCAGGACAAGTCGCACAAGTGAAAGGAGCCTAAGGGCTTATTGAGACAGCTGCTGAAACCTGCCCTTCGCACTGAGCTGCTTTTTGCTACATGTGCGTCCAGCTTGGAGCTGCATGCGGGCAGTCCATAGACGTGGGTGCAGAATCATGGGCTGCCCAGGCACAAATAGCTGGATTCAGGTAGATGGGCACATCTTTCAGGCGGCGTAGCGTATCGTATTTACGCTACGCCGCCTAAAGTCAAAGAGGCAAGTGCTGTATTCACAAAGCACTTGCCTCCTAAGTTACGGCGGCGTAGCATAAATGGGGCCGGCGTAAGCGCGCCTAATTCAAATGAGGATGAGGGGGGGGTGTTTTATGTAAATGATTGGTGACCCGACGTGATTGACGTTTTTTACGAACGGCGCATGCGCCGTCCGTGTACATATCCCAGTGTGCATTGCTCCAAAGTACGCCGCAAGGACGTATTGGTTTCGACGTGAACGTAAATTACGTCTAGCCCCATTCACAGACGACTTACGCAAACAACGTAAAGTTTTCAAATTTCGACGCGGGAACGACGGCCATACTTAACATTGGCTAGGCCACCTAGGGGGCAGCTTTATCTTTACGCCGGCGTACTTCTTACGGAAACGTTTTTTCTTTACTGCGACGGGCACACGTATGTTCGTGAATCAGCGTATCTAGTCATTTGCATATTCTACGCCAAACTCAACGGAAGCGCCACCTAGCGGCCAGCGTAAATATGCACCCTAAGATACGACGGCGTAGGAGACTTACGCCGCTCGTATCTTAGCCTAATTTAAGCGTATCTGGTTTCCAGAATACGCTTAAATTTACGACGGCGTAGATTCAGAGTTACGACGGCGTATCTACTGATTCGCCGGCGTAACCCTACATGAATCTAGCTAAAAATCCGACAAGGAGCAGGGGCATGGATCCGATTGCAGACTTTATGGTGGAGATTTACTAAATCTGGAGCACACAAAACCTGGTTCAGCTGTGCATAGTAACCAATCAGCTTCTAACTTCAGTTTTTTCATTTAAGCTTTGACAATAAAACCTGGAAGCTGATTGGTTTCTATGCAGAGCTGCACCAAATTCTGTGTGCACCAGTTTTAATAAATCTCCCCCGGCGCATATTTAGGAAATTACAATTATTTATTAAATAAGGTGGTTTGCTTTTAATAAATAAGTCATTAGAACAAGATTACCTTATTGTGGAGGAACTGGTGCTTATATTCGGCCAGTGGTATTCCGTCAAGTAAGATTTCTCCACTCTGAGGCTCGTAGAATCTCTCCAGCAGCGCCACACATGTCGTCTTCCCACCACCAGAGGGCCCCACTATAGCCGTGACAGTGCCAGGCTTAAGAGTGAATGACACATCCTGAAGGGTACAAAATTCTAAATAAGCGCACCACAACGTATGGAGGAAGCCACGGGCTAAAAACAAATTAGAGGTGCATTTATCAAAAACATTTGCATAGCTGCTCATTCATCAAAACTGCGTGTAAGTTTGTTCTGTGCGAATAAGTCAAATTCGACTGTTCTCTGCAATTTGTTACGTGGTATGGCCACTAGATGGCACTGACTATCATAGGAAAAAAGTATGCCTCTTAGAGCCATCTAGTGGCCAAAGTTCTGTATTTTCCCCATTCACACATTCCAACAAAATAGAACGTATCCAGAGCATTCAGTTTTGCCCCATTCGTACAGAACAAATTTAAATGCAGTTTCAATGGATGGACAGCTATGTGAATTTTTTTTTTTTTTAAGAAAAAACACCCTTAGGGCCAGATTCACAAATGAGATACGACGGCGTTTCTCCTGATACGCCGTCGTATCTCTGTTTCTATCTATGCGGCTGATTCATAGAATCAGTTACGCATAGATATCCCTAAGATCCGACAGGTGTAATTGTTTTACACTGTCGGATCTTAGGATGCAGTACGGCGGCCGCCGCTGGGGGGAGTTTGCGTCGTAAACCAGTGTCGGGTATGCAAATTAGGAGTTACGGCGGATCCACAACGGTTTTTCGCGTTCGCTACGTCACCGCTAGTCTAGTTTCCCGTCGCAAAGTTACACTTTTTTTTTTGGTGCCTTAACTTTAGTCAGCAAGTGTATTGCTGTCTAAAGTATGGCCGTCGTTCCCGCGTCGAAATTTAAAAATCAACGTCGTTTGCGTAAGCCGTCCGGGAATACGGAAGTACGCTACGCGCGGCGCCTTTCAAAAAAATGACGTCACGGCGCGCAAAGCACGGCGGGATTTAGGAAACGGAGCATGCGCAGTAGGTCCGGCGCGGGAGCGTGCCTAATTTAAATGGCACACGCCCATTTGAATTGGCCCGCCTTGCGCCGGAGGCCGCGGGCGTAGTTTTCATCGCAAGTGCTTGGTGAATCAGGCACTTGCGATGAAAAATTGCAGGATACGTTACGCCGCCGCGATTCTACGTGAATCTGGCCCTTAGTGCTTACAAAAAAACATATTCAAGAAAAAAAATATACAAACTGCTGGAGAATCTGATCGTCACATAAAGTAACTGAACCTCTGATTGCATATGGCCAGTGTACGGGCTTGTGTACATGGCCTTTTTTGTAACTCAAAAGCATCCTGAAGGAAACGTATCAAAAACGTGGAGGTTGCCACTGCTGAGCTCTCCTAAAAAATGCTAATTTCCTAGCTGCCATGATGACCCTCTTGCTTCAGTACTTTGAATTCCTGACGACAGACAAGTATGCAGATCAGGATTTCTGACATTTTTTTGACATTCTTGATCTCCATACTTATCGGAGCCAAATAAACTTTTGAAGCCACTAGATCAGGGGACTCCAAATTTTGAAAACAAAGGGCCAGTTTACTGCCCTTGAAACTTTAGGGGGACCGGACTGTGACCAGTGGGAGAAGAAAATGTCCTGGCATCGGTAGGAGTAAACCATGCCATAGGCTTGGTGGTCAGTGGGAGTAAAAAAATGACATCATTGGTGTCAGTTGGAAAAATAATGTCCCATACTTGGTGTCAATGGGAGAATTACTTTCCCATCTCTGGTGTCAGTGGGAGGAATAGTGCCCCATCTTTGGTGTCAGTGGCAGGAATAGTGTCCCATAATTGGTGTCAGTGGGAGGAACAGTGCCCTATCATTGGTGTCAGTGGCAAGAATAGTGCTCTATCTTTGGTGACAGGGGGAGGAATATTCCCCCATAGTTGGTTTCAGTGGCAGGAATAGTGCCCAATCGTTGGTGTCAGAGGGAGGCAGTGGTGGCTGGTAATGACTTTTTTGGGGGGGGGGGGGCGCAAACCCCTCCAAGTCCTTACCTGCCCATCCTCGACTGTCATGGCTCCCAATACCCAGGAGGTTGCAAAACCGGAAGTGACGTTAGCGAATTCTGATTTGCTATATTCAAAAGTTTGAGGGTTTGGGGCACAGTGCTCTGCGCCCAGAGCACAATGTTAAACAATCCAATTAGAGCCTCAGGCTCTGATCACGTGCTTGTGTAACATTGATGGACCTAATAGACTTCTATTAGTCTGGTGCCCCACAGTGCACTTGCACACACATGATATGACAAAAATTTTTTAACTTTAAGATGATAAAAAATGTTAGTCAAATTATATATATTTTTTTAAATAAATCATTCTTTTAATCACTTTCCTATTGGTCATAGCCTTTGTGGACTGGCCGCCACTGGTGGGAGGAATAGCGTCCCATTATTTGTGTCAGTTGGAAGGATAAAGACCCAAGCTTGGTGTCAATGGGAGAATTAGTTCCCCATCTCTGATATCAGTTGGAGGAATAATGCCCCATCATTGGTATCAGTGGGAGGAATAGTGCCCTGTGATTGGTGTCAGTGGGAGGAATAGTGCCCCATGATTGGTGTCAGTGGAAGGAATAGTTTTTCTTCATGAAAAAAGTAGTGACCCAAGGGTCGGATAAAGGCTCCATCCCGTGAGCTGCAGTTTGGAGACCATTGCACTAAATAAAATAAAAAAACAGCTAGGCAATTGGTATTTGCAGGTATACACAAGCACATGCTCACCTTCAGGGCAGGAGTCTCGGGACGGGAAGGGTAAGAAAATGTTACATTCTTGAACTCGAACACTCCGCGTACATTTTCAGGACACAGAATTCCAGATGTGGAGACCTTAGGCTGCTGATCCAAGTACTGGAATACTTTGGCGGAGGCTCCGGCAGAATGAGTGATCTCACTGAGCATGTGAAATACAGACTGACAATGAGAGAGAGAAGAGAAGTTTAGTGAGGACAGTATATTTCTATACATTAGGCAAAAATACAATAAGATATACTGGTATTGGACCAGCTTAACCATTTGCCAACCAGGCTTTTTCTGGCACTTTTTGTTTACAAGTTTAAATCAGTATTTTTTGCAGAAAAAATTACTTATAAGCCCCAAACATTGTTATTTTTTTAGCAAAGGCCCTAGGGAATAAAATGGCGATCGTTGCAATTTTTTATGTCGCACTATATTTGCGCAGCGGTTTTGCAAATGCAATATTTGTGCAAAGAATGCGCTTTAATTAATAAAAAAAACTACACAACACAGTAGTTACCCCAATTTTTTGTATAATGTGAAAGATGATGTTATGCTGAGTAAATAGATACCTAAAATGTCACGCTTTTAAAATTGTGCACGCTCGTGGAATGGTAATAAATAGGGATGAGCTTCGAGTTCGAGACGAACTCATGTTCGACTCGAACATTGCCTGTTCCCCTGTTCGGCGAACAACGAACAATTAGGGGTGTTCGCGGCAAATACGAAAAGCCGCGGAACACCCTGTTAAAGTCTATGGGAGAAATCTAAAGTGTTAATTTTAAAGGCTAATATGCAATTTATTGTCCTAAAAAGTGTTTGGGGACCTGGGTCCTGTCCCAGGAAACATGTATCAATGCAAAAAAAAGTTTTAAAAACGGCCATTTTTTCAGGAGCAGAGAATTTAATAATGCTAAAAGTGAAACAATAAAAGTGTAATATTACTTTAAATTTCGTACCTAGGGGGGGTGTAAAGTCAGCATGTGAAAAACATAGAACATAGAAAACATAGAACTGTCCCTGCACAAAGTGTCATTTCTGAAATAAAAAAAGGCATTTAAAACCGGCTTTGCGGCTCTAATGAATTGTCGGCTCTGGCAATTACAGAGATGATTCATTCATAAAAAAAAAAAAAAAAAAGCTGGGGGTCCCCCCAAATTCCATTAACGGGCCCTTCAGGTCTGATATGGATATTAAGGGGAACCCCGCCGTCAATTTAAAAAAAAATTACGTGGGGTTCCCCCCAAATATCCATACCAGACCCTTCAGGTCTGGTGTGGATTTTAAGGGGAACTCCACCCCAAATTTAAAAAAAAAATGGCGTGGAGTTCCCCCAAAAATCCACACCAGACCCTTATCCGAGCACGTTAACCTGGCTGGCCGCAGAAAAGAGGGGGGGACAGAGTGCGGCCCCCCCCCTCTCCTGAACCGCACCAGGCCACATGCCCTCAACATGGGGAGGATGTCCCCATCATCCTTAACTTGCATATTAGCCTTTAAAATTAACACTTTAGATTTCAAATGTTCGAGTCCCATAGACTTTAACGGAGTTCTAAAGTTCACACGAACATTTGGTGTGTTCGCAAGTTCTGATGCGAACTGAACAGGGGGGTGTTCGGCTCATCCTTAGTAATAAACTACTGTACTTAAAAATCTCCATAGGCAACCCTTTAAATGCCTTTGCAGGTTACCTGTTTAGAGTTACAGAGGAGGTCTAGCGCTATTGCTCTCGCTCTAACGTTCTCAGAAATGCCTCATATGTGTGGTTTAAATACCGTTTACATATGCGTGCATGACTTAGGCCCCTTTCACACGGTCGGACCATTCAGGTCTGTATGTCAGTTTTTTCGGCGGACCTGAACGGCCGCTCCTTACAGGTCTATGGAGCATCAGATGTCAGCGGTGACATGTCCGCTGACATCCGATCCGCTAAAATCAGACGGCAGACGGATGGCGATATGTTGCCATCCGTCCATCGCGGATTGGGTGAGATCTGATGAAACCGGACATGCTGTCCATTTTCGTCCGATCTCTCCATAGGAGACAGTGGCACTCGACAAGCCCCCCCCCCCCCCCCGCTCAGTGAGCAGAGAGGGACCTGTCATTCGCCGGCTCAGCGGAGATCAACGGAGAGATCTCCCGCTGAGCTGGTGGATCACTGCAAGAGGATCCGCCCCGTGTGGCAGTAGTGTATTAAGGTTTTGTGCTGCCCCTAGGCCTGACTAAACTCATGCACCCTCGGGCCTGGGGGGTAGTATTGGATTTGCATAGATTTCCTCTCACTTCCTGTTTGGCTATGGGGCAGGAAGTGAAGGGAAATCTTTGCAATGGGACAGGGATGTTAAAAAATAAACTGACAGGGGCTATAACCCTCCCCTAAAGTGTTGTCTATAGTTCTACTTTAAGCACAAATTTCTGATAATTTTATGGAGAGGAATAAGAAGATATAACCATGCCAATGGTGCAGCAGAAAACATATAGCACAGTGAGGAAGGTTTGTGGTCCAGGATGATAGGACAGTCAAAATTAGAAGCAGTGCCCCCCCCCCCCCCCCCCACAGTTGCGGAATGCCTGCCGGTTGCCCGCATACCGGGAGCAGTGTGGCAGCTTTATGGGGGCGCCAGACTAATTTGCTTCTCAGCCCAATCCACCCCATAAGACTAGCACTACACTAAGGCCCCATGCACACGAGACGCTGGTAAACGCGTGTTCAGAGGCATTTGGACAGCTTTTTCAACTGCCCCTGAACACATTCAATGTTATTCTATGTGTCCATGCACACAGTCACGTTTTTCAGCGTTTTTCGGCAGTTGCGTTTATCCTCGTTTTTTCAGAAGCAAAAAAATGGGTTCAGACGCAAAAGTTTCCACGTTTCAGACGCAAAACGCGGCAAAACGCCTCTAAACGCGGCAAAACGCGGTACCGGCATTTGCCGCGATTTCGTTTATAGGCTTTTTTAAAGGTGACCTATTTTTTTACATTAGAAATCTCAAAAATGATGGCAAGTGATAAAAAAACTTTAAAAAAACATAAAAAACTGTAACTGCTTGCATTGCATTGTGGACAATTCACAACTTGTGGCAGGTGACGTGGCAAGGTGACGTGGCAGGTGATTGTGGCCAGGTGACGTGGTCAGGTGAAATGGCCAGAGACTCAGCTGTATGGGATTCTCCCTCCTGATTGGCTGAGACAGCAGTAAAGCGCCATTGGCTCCCACTGCTGTCTTGGTTTCAGCTCATTACGTGATACAATCCGGAATCTCCATCTTTCTCAACTAAAGACTTATGGATTTTAGTTATTACGATATGCTGAACTCGGAAACTATGCAATTTTCTTATTTTATCCCTTTGTCTGGATTTTATTTTATTTACACCATATATGATATAACCATCTCATTCTTCACCTAATATGTCTGATTGAATTTCTCTTAATACATTCTTTTGTAATGGGAAACAAAAAAAAAATTGCCTTTAACTACTTGCCGACCTGCCACCATCATTTTACGGCGGCAGGTTGGCTCCCCTGCGCGAGAGCCCGTAGCTCTACGTCGGCTGTCGCACAGGCCACTAGGGGCGCGTGCCGCCATTACTAGTAGAAAAAAAATATTAATAAAAATGCCATAAAAATATCCCCTATTTTGTAAACGATATAACTTTTGCGCAAACCAATCAATAAACGCTTATTGCGATTTTTTAACGAAAAATATGTAAAATAATACGTATCGGCCTAAACTGAGGAAATTTTTTTTATATATATATTTTTGGGGGATATTTATTATAGCAAAAAGTATAAAATATAATTTTTTAAAAAAAATTGTCGCTCTATTTTTGTTTATAGCGCAAAAACTAAAAACTGCAGAGGTGATCAAATACCACCAAAATAAATCTCTATTTGTGGGGAAAAAAGGACGCCAATTTTGTTTGGGAGCCACGTCGCACGACTGCGCAATTGTCAGTTAAAACAACGCAGTGCCGAATTGCAAAAAGTGCTCTGGTCTTTGACCAGCAATATGGTCCGGGGGTTAAGTGGTTAATATCACTTGAAGCATAGTAAACTGTGATTGATATGCATCAGTTTGTGAATGAACAGGAAGACACTTAACTCAGAACACTTCCTATTCATGATCAGTACAGCTGAAAGGGGTTGTAAAGGTTCGTGTTTTTTCACCTTAATGCATCCTATGCATTAAGGTGAAAAAACACCTGGCAATCATGGACCCCCCCAGCCCCCAGTTTTTCTTACCTGAGCCAGTTCATCTGCTCAGTGTGTCCCCGGCATCCTCTTCTCTATGGAGTCCTGGCATTGATTGGATAGATTGATAGCAGCGCAGCAATTGGCTCCCGCTGCTGTCAAATAAATCCAATGACGCGGGGGGCGGGGCCAAGTCATACGGTCGGCGTCTATGGACAGGAGTGCGCCCACAAGGTAACCCATTTGGGAGAGAGATTCTCAGAGGGGGGTTATGTATTGCGGTGAGGAGCCGCGAGAGCTGCCGTGGGACCTCAGAAGAGGAGGATCGAGGCCACTCTTTGCAAAAATGAACTGCACACTGGAGATAAGTATGACATGTTTGTAACGGTTCCGTTTTTTTTTTAAATAACAATCACTTGAAGCTGCAGTGAAAGAGACTGAGGAATCTCTGTATGATGTGTGAAGAAAACTGACGGGGTAATCAACCTCCACACTAAATGCATTTATAGTATTTGGACCCGACTGGGTATGCTTTATCACTCACCCGTAAATAGTCTCCGGACTCTATTTGGTACAACATGAAGGACACCATCTGCCCGCTGGTTATTGATCCACTCTGGATTAACTTGTTCCCATACACCAACATTGCCACCTGAGTTCCTAGGTTAATGGTCTAGAAGATGACAAGGGGGAGGGGCAAGTAGAAGAAAAGATGGAAGAAAAGGGGACACACAATCAGGGGGAGTGTAGGAAAGAGGGATGGGGAGAGGGAGAATAAGAGGGAAAGAGATTGTAGAGAAAGGAAGGGTGAGAGGGAGAGGAAGAAAAGTAGGATAGAGAGAAGTGGAAAGAGTAAAACATGAGAAAAGGAACAGTTGTTTATTATTTTTATTACCAATTCTGTAACTTTTTCAGGTATTATGTGACATTTTAAGACATTACTGCACTGGTAAATGTAACCCTTTACTGTCTGAAATCTGTGTATAAACATTCTCCAGCGTGATATACCCTGTTCTGTGGATACATTAAAAAACATCCTCCCCTTTAAGAGCCACCAGCCAACAAATCTGCATGGCAAGTCATCTTTTTTAAAACTGTAATTGTCAGATTAGAGTATTACAATTACAGTATTTAAAAATAATAATTTGCAAAGAAGAATAAAACGTTAAATGTTTTTTTTTTTTTCTCATCAGAGCATGACGCCGATGGAGGGAGGAGTCTAGGAATGGCGCGGTTGGAGTGGAGGAGCTGCTAGACGGGAGCCCTCGCTCTCCAACCCTGCGCTGACCGTGGAGACGTGAAGGGAAGCGAGGGGCCCGGACCTCTCCCCGCTTGATCACCTCCCCCCCCCCGGCTCAGAGATGCTGTCCCTGTGCTGTAAACTCACCCCCTTCTTTCGGATCCCGGCCGCCTGAGATTCTCCTGGCCTGCAGCGTGGACGGCGTGTACGGCTCTTCCTGTGTTGCGGTGATTGAGGCTTGCAGCGCAGAGTGGCGAGGACGGCGCTCGTAAAGCCCAAACACACAGAGCACACAGAGCGGGAGGGGCTGCAGGGAGGGAGGCGAGGTGAACCGAGCCCTTCGAGAGAGCAGAGCGGCTCGTGCGCTCGGTGCCCCCCCCCCGTTCTCTGGGGTGCGCGTGCAGCTGTACTAAGTCGCGGTGGACCGCGGCATGTGGGCCCCCACATGGGGAGCAGAGGCTGACATGAATGAGACCCAGCACCTCGTAGCTCGTAGCTCAAGTATCTCAAAGCTAATTAAAAGAAAGAGAAGTGTGTAAGTAAGTAGCTGGCTCCAAGAAGATCACCAACAAGCGGGTAAGATTTAAAATTTTTATACCAGCCGTTTCTTCAAGGTCTTTTCAAAATCAATGGACCTGTGAGCACACCACATTCATCAAAGCGGTGAGTACAACGCTTCTTTCATGAACTAATATTAATGAGATACTTGCAATAGAGGTGTTAATGTTTCTTATGAGATTGGGATGAAGATAAGAAATAAGTGACATAAGCGACATGTGCTTATTAAGATAACTCCCAGGGTGAATAAACTATATTTGTCTGTCGGCGGTCACCTCCCTTGTTAATTTTCCTTTTCTATTCCGATAATTCGGACATTTGGACATTTGGACACTGGGACATTTGGATAATCAATTTATATTATACTTTGAGAAAGCTTCAGACAGAATAAACAGGCAGTAGTGGGTGCTCGCGAGTAAATGTTATAGGCAACTTGAACAGCTGAATGGCATATTGGAAATATATTTATGTGGCACCCAAGATTTCTTGAGAAACACGCTTGAAAAGCCTGCCAGCCGGATGTAAGTCTCATGGCTCACAGCTATACCTCATTGAAGGAAATACACACGGGATTCAGTAGTGAACAGTATTGAGATAAAAAGAATGCTTTGATAAGCATTGGTAAAAAAAAAAAAAAAACATCGGTTAAAAAAAAAAAAAAAAAAATGTGTAGCTCAACTCAGTATAAAAGTGCTGTGCAGACGCGAGACCTATTCAAGTGACGGACTCAGTAGGATCCTCTTGGGTTATTATCCCCAAAACTCCCTGCCAGCTCTGTAACCTCAAAAAAACAGAAAAACCTCTCGGAGCTCTATTTTTTTTTTTTTTTTCTTCCCTGTCCTCTTCCCCCCCCCCTTTTTTCCTTTTTGTTTTTCTCCCTCCTACTAGAGAGAGAAAGGGGGATCACATAGACTGGTATGCCCCCCCTGGCCCAAAACGAAATTACTATAAAACGTCTATAAACCTCTGGTTGTCATATCATGGGCGCAACACGGGCACAGTAAAGAGTGGTTGTAAACAAGATTACTGTAAAACCAAGAGGGGTGTAAGATGACCACAAGGGGAAGGGGAGCGAAAGGGGGGGCAATCCCAAAGGTTCCCCGGTTAATCAAAGCCCAGGCCCGATGTGTAAATTTGTGACACATGGGACAAACGGAGATAACCAGCCCGTTGAAAAACTACTAACGGGTAGAGGAAACCAGGTAGAAAAAGATAAGAAAAGAGACAAGAAAAAAGGGGCTACCAACACACTGGCAGACTTAGAAACACTCTCAGAAACATTATTAGAGACTAGATCTGACCATGACGGAGAGAGTGAATTAGAACAGGGAAATAAGGAAGAAACCCAGGACATGACACTCCTACCAACAAAAATGGAAATGGAAGGAATGTTTGCTGCCCTAGAAAGATCAATCAAATCGCAAATGGAAAGAATGGAGAAAAATATGGGGCATATATTGGAAAGAGTTGAAGAAGTAGAGAAAAAAGTCGACTCTAATGTAACCTCAGTTAAAAAGCTAGAAGATGAAATAAAAGCATTAAAAACGAATCAACGAGAACAGGCGTATAAACTAGAAGATCAGGAGAATAGAGATAGAAGGAAGAATATCAGAATACGCGGAGTTCCAGATACCGCACAAACTGAGGACTTGTCAGAAATAATAAGGAAAATCTGTAACCCAATATTAGAAAGAGAAATAACTGCCCCCTTAAGAATAGAACGAGCGCACAGGATAAGACGAGCCAGAGAGAGATCACAGGATTATCCAAGAGACATTATTGTACGATTTGAAAGTTGGGAAGAGAAAAACCAACTCTGGAGAAACCTGAGAGGGAAGTCGCCATTAGAATATGATCAACATAATATCCAAATTTACCAAGACCTGTCCCAAGAGACGTTAAAAAGAAGAAGAAGTTTAAAACCATTGTTGGGGATCCTACAGGAGCAAGATATTCAGTATAACTGGGGATTCCCAGCATGTTTGATAGGGAGGAAAAATGGGACTTCGGCAAGACTGAGGTTTATCGAGGAAATTCCAGAATTTTGCAATAGCTTAGGCATCCCAATACCCAAAAATCACTAACGATCTTGTCTGCCGGAGAAGAGAGGGGGAGGGGTGGGTGGGGGGGGGATGGGAGGGGCTAAGATAGTAAGCAACTAGCGGGGGAGAGGGGGGACCCGGAGAGCACTCCTTCACTTGTTCCCCAGTACTGAGGGATAGGAGACCGGGCTAAAATAGAATTCCACCTTAGCCAGAGGAGCAAAAGAGCGCTAAAGCGCCAAAAAAAAAAAAAAAGCTCCAAACAACCAAAGGGTCAAGGGCTGACCAAGGGGGAGGAGGGGAGGGGGGGGAGAAAACCCCACATGAAGACCAAAGGGGCAGGGTATGATTGGAGGGGGGGAAGGGGGGGATGGGGAGGGAGGAGGGTTTCGGATGGGAGGGGGGAGGGGAAGATTAGGAAAAGGGATTCAGATCTGAGTGTCATGCAGCAAGAAAAAACATACATACTAGGGAAAGGTGGGAAAAAAAAGAAAGAAATGACAATAATAAATTTCTTAACATACAACGTAAGAGGTCTCAGTTGCCCAGAAAAAAGACATATGGTATTAACCTCCCTGGCGGTGTTCCTGAGACTGACTCGGGGTTAGATTTTCCTGCTACGATCGGTAACCCCGAGTCAGTCTCGGCTCGCCTCGCTGAATCCACAGGCACTTTTTACTTACCTTGTCCCTGGATCCAGCGATGCATCCGCGCTGTGTGAGCGAGCGGGACCTCGCTCGATTCACACAGTGCCTCCATGTGACGCCGATCTCCGTTCCCTGCGACGTTACGACGCACGGGGACGGAGAACGGCGCCAAATTCAAAAACGTAAACAAACACAATACATACAGTATACTGTAATCTTATAGATTACAGTACTGTATGTAAAAAAAACACACACCCCCTGTCCCTAGTGGTCTGTCCTGTGTCATGCATGTCATTTTATATAATAAAAACGTTTCTTTCTCCCTGCAAACTGTAGATTGTCCATAGCAACCAAAAGTGTCCCTTTATGTCAAAAATAGTTTTAGACCAGCTAAAAAACAGCGATAATAAATTATAATCACTTGCAGAATTGTGTGATAGCGATTTGTGGGGAAATTCGTCATAAAAAAAAAAAAATAATGACAGCGACAATTCTGCAACTGAGCAAATTTCAGTGATTTTAATTTGATTACATTATTGAATAATTTTTATTATAATTATATTATTATTTGTTATAATTATTTATAATTATTTATTATATTATAATTTATAATTTTGTTTTTAAAAAAATGTCATACCCGGGATGCCTATTAGAATCTTGTTTGGTCAGATTTAAGTGAGTTATTTCTAAAAATTACAGACCTACAATATAAAACGCCAAATTTCCTTGCAAATAATGGTACCGCTTTCAGCATGTTTTTTCTGAAAGAATCATACCGCCAGGGAGGTTAAGAGAGGTTGAAAGGTATTTCGCGGAAATAGTTTTTTTGCAAGAGACACACATAACATTGGATTCCAATGTCAGACTATATTCTCGGGCAGTTCCCACTTGGTACTATGGTGACTCACCAAAGAAGAGAGCTAGGGGGGTCGGCATAGGAATAGGGAAGAACATTTCTTTTACAGTAGAAGATAGGAAGGTAGACCCGGATGGTCGCTATTTGTTCCTAAAAGGAACACTTCACGGAAAAAAATATACGTTAGCAAACATATACTGCTCAAATAGCCAACCACATAAATACTTGAGGGGGGTCTTAAATGCTTTAATGGACTTCAAATTAGGACATGTAATACTAGCAGGAGACCTCAACCTTTCAATGGACTATCAACTTGATAGCACGTCCGGGGCACAGAGGCGAAATATCAAACAGCTTAAAATACTAGGGAAAAAAATGCACAAAAAATAGATCCTTGGAGGATTACATATCCAAACAAAAGGGACTATACCTATTATTCTTCTGTGCATGGAACATACTCAAGACTGGACTATATAATGGTAGACCACGAGTTACTGGAAGAGGTAGTTAAAACTTCAATAGGGGTAACTACAATCTCAGACCACGCTCCGGTAATGTTGAAAATTAAATTTAAGGAGGTAGAGCAAAGAAAAGGATCATGGATCTTAAATGAAGAACTTATAGAGGACATAGAGGTAAATAACACAGTGAGAACAGATTTGGATCAATATTTTACTTTCAATAACACACCTGAAGTAAAAGTAGCTACTGTATGGGAGGCCCATAAGGCATATATCAGAGGGAAACTAATCTCAATAGGAGCAGGGAAAAGAAAGATAAGAAAATTAAACATGAAAAAATTAACAACTGAGCTATTTGAATTGGAGCAAATACATAAAGAGCGAGGAGAAAGTGAGGTTTATCAAGAAATTGTTGGAAAGAGGGCCCAGCTTAGAGATCTGATGAAGGTCGAAACAAGGGACATATTCAAAAATGTTAGAAAAGAGAGGTATAAATGGGGGAATAAACCAGGGAAACATTTAGCCAGAGTATCTAGGGAAAAAAAAAAAAAACTACATAGAAAAAATAAAAAATCAAGATGGCCTTATGAAATATAAGACGTCTGAAATCGCGGAATCTTTTCGGACTTTCTACAGCTCATTATACTCAATAAGAACCAATGAAACTCAAGAGCAGGAAAATATTAGAAAAAAGAAAATTAGGGAATACTTAAAAGAAGCGAAAATACCTAAAATTTCTCAAAACGACATTGAATCCTTAGAGGCTCCAATAACTCAAGATGAGATATACAGAGCCTTCCAGGAAACACCGTGTGGTAAAAGCCCAGGCCCTGATGGCTTGCCGATTATATATTACAAAAAATTTAAAGAACTCCTGGTCCCAGAGATGTGTAACTATTTCAATAAAATAGGAGAGGAAGAGGAAATAAGAAAAGAATCCCTACTGGCAAATATTTCTATTATCCCTAAAACAGGAAAAGATGGAACTTTGTGCTCCAATTATCGACCAATAGCATTGCTAAATGCAGACCTGAAGGTATACGCGAAAATATTAGCAACTAGGATAAAAAGTTTAATGCCGCAATTAATAAACGCAGATCAGGCGGGTTTTGTAACAGGCAGAGAAGGGAGAGATAATAGCATAAGGACCCTGTTGTTGTTACAACAAGATCCAAAAAAGAAACCCCCAGTCGTACTCATGTCTTTAGATGCTGAAAAAGCATTTGACAGAGTCGACTGGGGGTTTATGATGGAAACTTTACAATATATAGGCCTGGGACCAAGGTTCATGAAATGGGTAAATAATTTATATAGTCACCCGACGGCAAGGGTGAAGGTCAATGGGAGTATGTCGTCTGTGTTCGAAATGAAAAATGGAACCAGACAGGGGTGCCCGCTCTCACCTCTCCTATATGTAATAGCTCTGGAACCGTTGTTAGCAAAAATCCGGAAAAACCCGGGTATAGGGGGGGTGAGAGTGGGAGACGAAGAACATAAGGTGGCGGCATACGCAGACGACATACTCCTATATTTGACCAAACCCAGAGTCTCCCTCCCTAATGTCATAAAGGAAATAAAAAGATACGGTGAACTCTCAAACTTTAAAATAAACCCGATAAAAACGGTAATTTTGAATTTGGGGATAGATAAAAAAGAAGCAGAAGAACTTCAGAAAGACTTCCCATTTACATGGGAAAAAGAAGCTATAACGTATCTAGGAATAAAAATCACATCAACACTTGAAAAACTTTACCTGGCTAATTTTGTCCCCCTAATTAACGATATCAATCAAGACCTGAAAAATCTAGCCAAAAAACATATTTCCTGGATAGGTAAGATTAATGCGTTTAAAATGATGATATTACCAAAGATAACATACAAACTTCAAATGCTCCCAATAAAAATACCGCAAAGTTTTTTTAAAATAATTAAAACAATAATTTTGAAATATATATGGGCAGGTAAAAAGGCTAGACTAAGCTATTCATTGCTGAGTATGAAAAAAAAAGGAGGGGGGTTGGGGCTCCCCGACATAAAAAGATATTATTTTGCAGTTAATTTAGCCAGGCTGGTAGAATGGACAAACACACACACCAAAAAAAAATGGGTACGTATGGAAGAAATATTAAGTAGGACACAATTAAATAGAAATATATGGATACCACCGAAAACGAGGGAAATGGGCACAAATACACATAGTATAACAAGGAATGTATTTAGAATATGGGACACAATATTTAGACGGGAAAAATGGGAGTATAACTCTCCATTAATCCCATTAGCAGGCACAAATTATTTTCCACCAGGTAATGGAACACGTTTTGGAAAGCAACTGGGGGAGAAAAAATTAAAAGATATTGTCACACGGGGAAAAATTAAATTGAGACAAGATATAAAAATAGGAGAAGGGGAACAAAGGATGAGTGAATGGGAGTATTTGCAGCTAAAACACTTTGTGAGCACACTATCACAACCAATTAGGGAAGATAAGACACTACACGCAATAGAAAAAATATGTAATACAGACAAGCCCCTGAGACATGGTATATCAAAGGCATATGGGATATTAACGGAGCTCGAGACCCAGGAAACACTGCCCTTTTTAGAAAAGTGGGAAAGTGACTTAGGTAAAAGGATCGATAAATCAAAAATGATTGGTGCAGTATACAATTATGCGTCAGACATCACGACCATAGAAGCAAACTACAAATGTATGGTTCGATGGCACTTGACCCCATCAAGAATGAGTAAAATCCACCCAAAAAATTCAGAGTTATGCTGGAGAGACTGTAAGCAAAAAGGGACAACTCTGCATATATGGTGGGACTGCCCGAGAATACAGGAATATTGGAAAGAATATAGAGTATATTGCAGAGATAACAGGGGAGAGGATTCAATGTAGCCCTCTCCCCTGTTTGTTTCACGGAACTGAAAAAACAAAAAAACAATATGGAACAACTTTGGTCCCAGTGCTGCTAAACGCAGCAAAGGCCCTGATCCCAAAAAACTGGCTATGTCCAACTAGGCCATCAATTAAAGAATGGATAGAAAGGGTGGAGTATATAGAAGAGATGGAGTATCTTGCCTGTGGGGAGATAGGAGGAGAAGACAAGTACATGGTGGTTTGGGAAAAATGGAAAGTGTTTAAATCTACAGAAAAGTTTGTTCAGGGAATGGTAGTAGCAGATAGGTGAGAGAAGACTGCATGGCACACAGATCTAGGGAGGGGGGAAAGGGGGGGGGGAGAGGGGAAGGGGGGAAAAGAGGGGAAAGGGGGAAAAGAAGAGAGAGAAGGGGAAAAAAAGGGAAAAGGAAAGAAGAGGAAGGGAAAAATGGGCTAGTTTTGGTACAACATTAAGTAATGCAGCTAGACTTGTCAATCCGGAAAAGATTAATTTAATGGATTAAAAACGATAAATCTGTAATTGTAAAACAGAAAAAGAACCTAAACATAAAACAAAAAAAAAAAAAAAAAAAAAACACGGATGATGCGAAGCCACAAGAGAGACGCTATGGGCGGTCGAACCGTGAGCTAGTCTCGCTGCCATGTGTGAGCAGAGTCTGACGTGAATTTAAAAAAAAAAAAAAAAAAAATGTTTTTTTTTTCTATAAGCCTTATAAATTTAGTCTGGGCAACTAGGCATCACTGACCTTTACTCACAAATGAGTTAAAGTAATATTTATATGACTTTTACATTTTCACAAGCTTTCTCTAATGCCGCGTACACACGATCAAAATTTCCGTCGGAAAAACCTTAGATGGTTTTTCTGACGGAATTTCCGCTTAAGCTTGGCTTGCATAAACACGTTCACACAAAAGTTCTCTGAACTTTAGACCGTCAAGAACGCGGTGATGTACAACACTACGACAAGGTGAGAAAATTAAGTTCAATGCTTCCGAGCATGTGTCAAATTGTTTCTAAGCATGTGTGTTTTTTTTGCGCGTCGGAATTGCATTCAGATGCAATTTCCCTTGGAAAAATAGAGAACCAGCTCTCATTCTTTTTCTGGCTGAAATTCCGCCAGCAAAAGTCCGATGGAGCCTACACACGGTTGAAATTTCCGACCAAAAGCTCACATCAGACTTTTGCTGGCGGAATTTTCGATCGTGTGCATGCGGCATTATTGTTCTTACTTTTGCTACTGACTTAAAATCTAAGTTCCCCTTTAGGAAAAAAAGCCAAAAAAAATGTACATTTATTATTTCCTACAAAATATTGCACCAGCTACCAAGTTACATTGTCAGGAATATCTTTAAAATGATTAAAGGAGTTGTAAAGTCTCGGTTTTTCACCTTAATACATTCTGGGCCAGATTCACGTAGGGGAGCGGCGGCGTAACGTATCGCAGATACGTTACACCGCCGCAAGATTTCATCGCAAGTGCCTGATTCACAAAGCACTTGCGATGAAAACTCTACGCTGGCAGCCTCCGGCGCAAGGCGGGCCAATTCAAATGGGCGTGTGCCATTTAAATTAGGCGCGCTCCCGCGCCGGACCTACTGCGCATGCTCCGTTTCGCAATTCCCGTCGTGCTTTGCGCGCCGTGACGTCATTTTTTCGAACGGCGACGCGCGTAGCGTACTTCCGTATTCCCGGACGTGTTACGCAAACGACGTTAAATTTTAAATTTCGACGCGGGAACGACGGCCATACTTTAGACAGCAATACGTTTGCTGACTAAAGTTAGGGCACCCAAAACGACGACTAAATTTGCGACGGGAAACTAGACTAGCGGCGACGTAGCGAACGCAAAAATCCGTCGTGGATCGCCGTAACTCCTAATTTGCATACCCGACGCTGGTTTACGACGCAAACTCTCCCCAGCAGCGGCCGCGGTACTGCATCCTAAGATCCAACAGTGTAAAACAATTACACCTGTCGGATCTTATGGATATCTATGCGTAACTGATTCTATGAATCAGTCGCATAGATAGAAACAGAGATACGACGGTGTATCCCTTTTGTGGATCTGGCCCTCTATGCATTAAGGTGAAAAACCTCCTATAATGCAGCAGCCCCCCAGAGCTACCCCTTTACTTACCTGAGCCCGATCGTTCCAGCGACAAGCATTAGAACAGCAGCTCCAGCCGCTGGCTCGGTGTTCTCATTGGATAGATTGATAGCAGCAGGAGCCATTGGTTCCCGCTGCTGTCAATCAAATTCAGTGACACGGGAGGTGGGGGGGGTGGCGAGTCCTGCTGTCTGTGTCAATAGATGCAGCAGCAGGATTCGGAAGCGTGCCTGCACGAGTGCCCCCATGGAAAGCGCTTCTCCAAGGGGGCACTCAAGAAGAGGAGGAGCCAGGAGCACTGCCAGGGGACCCCAGAAGACGTGGATCAGGGCCACTCTGTGCAAAACCAACTGAACAGAGTAGGTAAGTATGACATGTTTGTTATTTTTATTTTTTAATGCAAACCTTTAGTATCACTTTACCTACACTTTTTTTATGTTAACATGAATGTTAATATGAACATATATAACTGAACACACAAAACTGGGGGAAAGGAAAGTACATAAATGCCAAATTCCATTTACAAAAAAATAGGCACTTTTTTATGTTTTCTTTTTAAGGCTGGATTCACACCTATGCATTTTTAGTGCTTTTTGCATTTTGCAGATTTGCACTACAGAACGGAGTGGCCTAATCAAAGTCCGGACTTAAATCCGATTGAGATGCTGTGGCATGACCTTAAACAGGTTGTTAATGCTGGAAAACCCTCCAATGTGGCTGAATTAAAACAATTCTGCAAAATTCCTCCCCAGTGATGTGAAAGACTCATTGCCAGTTATCACAAACGTTTGATTGAAGTTGTTGCTGCTAAAGGTGGCACAACCAGTTATTAGCTTTAGGGGGCTATAACTCTTTCACATAGGGCCAGGCAGGGTTGGACGTCTTTTTTCCCTTAATAAATGAAATCATCATTTAATCCCTTGTCGACTGCCTCACACACATTTACGTCGGCAAAGCAACGTATATAAACATTGCTTTTAACCTGCCCCCTAGCAGGCACGTGCGAGCCCACCACGGTCTCCGTGACCGTGCCTGTGGTACTCTATGTCCACCAGTGTCCAGCCATCGGGTCACGGAATGACAGAACGGGGGGGATGCCTTTGTAAACAAGGCATCTCCCTGTTCTGCCTAGTGACACAACACTAATCGTCTGTTTCCTCTCATCGGGAGCAGCGATCAGTGACGTGTCACAGTAAGCTATGCCCCCCTAACAGTTAGAATCACTCCTTGGAACACACTTAACCCCTTCCCCGCCCCCTACTTGTTAACCCCTTCACTGCCAGTCACATTTATACAGTAATCAGTGCATTTTTAGAGCACTGTTCGCTGTATGAAATGTGAATGGTCCCAAAATAGCATCAAAAGTGTCCGAAGTGTCCGCCAAAATGTCGCAGCCACGATAAAAATCACAGATCGCCACCATAACAAGTAAAAAAAAATCGACCCCTATTTTGTAGACGCTATAACGTTTGTGCAAACCGATCAATATACACTTATTGCGATTTTTTCCCCCAAAAAATATGTAGAAGAATATGTATCAGCCTAAACTGATAATTATTTATTATTTTTTTTAATTGAGGATATTTATTATAGTAAAAAGTATTTTTGTTTATAACGCAAAAAATAAAAACCGCAGAGGTGATCAAATACCACCAAAAGAAAGACCTATTTGTGGGAAAAAAGGACTTAAATTTTGTTTGGGAGCCACGTCGCACGACCAGCGCAATTGTCAGTTAAAGTGAAAGTGGCCCGGTCATTTGGCATCCAAATGGTCTTGGCTGAAGTGGTTAAAAACTACATTTTGCATTTACTCATACTCAGGTTATTTTTGTGTAATATTACAATGAGTTTGATGATCTGAATCATTTAAAGTGGAGTTCCACCCATAAATATTACATCAGTAGTTTTAAAAAAATGTCATTAGTCCTTTAAGAATTTTTTTTTTTTTTTTTAGATGCCTTCAAAGTGTTGTTGCTAGGTAGAATAGTTAATCTTCCCTCTTCCTGCACCTAGGTGCTTAAGCTTCCTAACCTACACCGCACAGACTCCTGGGAATGTAGTGGGTGTAACTTTCCAGGAGTCTGTGCACTCCCCAGTCTCGAAGAATCATGTGACTTAGGTTTCAGCACCTGTACTGTCCATTACATGCTTGTGCAGCACTGAGCATGTGCGAGATCTGCAAGGCTGAAATCCAGGAAGTCATACAGTCTGGCTTCATGATGCCCACATTTAAGATGGCCCCAGTCAATTTCTATTTTATAAAGTGTCTAAATGCTGTAACAACCTAACAAAACGGACCTTAGTTTACAGACTAACTTTACTAGAATACATTAACCACTTAAGCCCCGGACCATATTGCTGCCTAAAGACCCAAGGGGTTTTTACAGTTCAGGACTGCGTCGCTTTAACAGACAATTGCGCGGTCGTGCGACGTGGCTCCCAAACAAAATTGGCGTCCTTTTTCCCCCACAAATAGAGCTTTATTTTGGTGGTATTTGATCACCTCTGCGGTTTTTATTTTTTGCGCTATAAACAAAAATAGAGCGACAATTTTGAAAAAAATGCAATATTTTTTACTTTTTGCTATAATAAATATCCCCCAAAAACATATATAAATTTTTCTTTTTCCTCAGTTTAGGCCGATACGTATTCTTCTACCTATTTTTGATAAAAAAAATCGCAATAATCGTTTATCGGTTGGTTTGTGCAAAATTTATAGCGTTTACAAAATAGGGGATAGTTTTTTTGCATTTTTATTTTTTTTATTTTTTTTACTACTAATGGCGGTGATCAGCGTTTTTTTTCGTGACTGCGACATTATGGCGGACACTTCGGCCAATTTTGACACATTTTTGGGACCATTGTCATTTTCACAGCAAAAAATGCATTTAAATTGCATTCTTTATTGTGAAAATGACAGTTGCAGTTTGGGAGTTAAACACAGGGGGCGCTGTAACATTTAGGCTTCACCTAGTGTGTGTTTACTAGTGTAGGGGGGTGTGGCTGTAGGAATGACATCAACGATCGGGTCTTCCCTATAAAGGGAATGACCCGATCGATGCGCCGCCACAGTGAAGCACGGGGAAGCCGTGTTTACACACGGCTCTCCCCGTTCTTCAGCTCCGGGGAGCGATCGCGACGGAGCGGCTATAAACAAATAGCCGCGCCGTCGTCCCGGATCGCTCCCCGAGGGGGCCCGACCACCGCAAGTCGCGGGGGGGGGGGGTCCCGATCGGACCCCCCACCCACGTCTAGGCAGGGACGTACAGGTACGCCAATGTGCCTGTACGTGCCATTCTGCCGACGTATATGTACATGCGGCGGTCGGGAAGGGGTTAAGCTTGTGTATTACAGGGGTATTTATATTTAAAAAGTGAAATTGTGGCCGGAACTCCACTTTAAGTGTGACAAATATGCAAAAAAATCAGGAAGGAGCAAATACTTTTCACAGCATCGTAAATGATATGCCTATTGGCCACTAATAAAAAAAAGAAAATAATAATACTAATTTAGTAGCATCCATGGATCAGACCTAAACTTACCCTGATAGCAAGAAGGTATATCGCTCGGACCAGATCCCTCTTGCACTGCAGGCGATGTGTCTTTGTCAGAGCTTTGGAATAGCGCTCTCCCTCTTCTTCCTCCGCAGCAAAACTCTTTACTGTCCTTACAGATTCAATGATCTCTTGAGCCAGATCGCTGGAGCTGGCAATAGAATCCTGCACCTTCTTCACCAGATCCTGGAAGAAAACAATACAAGAAGTCACCATGTTTTCACGCATAACTATCATATAATAATGGGGGTTTTTACATGCTGCAACTTCTGTATCGTTATCTTTGAGTGCAGTGAGGCCCCCTCTGCACCGCAAGGGATAAATGTTTGCATTGTCTGGGGGGATAGGAATGAGGTGAACTACTTTCCATATTTAAGGAAGCAGGGTAAATCAACAGGGCCACCATCAGGGGGGTACAGGCATTACACCTGTAAGGGGCCTGATGGCCCCCAGGGGCCCGGCTGGCCCCCCTCCCGTTTTTTTTGCATTAAACCTGTAAGGGGCCCGATGGTCCTCTTACATGCCCCCTCCGATTTTTTTTTTTGGGCATTACACCTGTAAGGGGCCCGATGGTCCCCAGACGCCCCCCCCCCCCCGCTTATTATCTTGCGTCAGGAGAGAAGAGATTACACTTGTTTGTTTTCGTCAGCACCCCCCCCCCTCCCTCGGTTCTCTGCTCCAGGGGGGCACTGCCTAAAGCTGTGTAAGGGGCCCCAAAATTTGTGATGGCTCACCCTGTGCACACGCCTATGGTGACAACCCATTTAGCGAATGTATATGAATGTCAGCCCTGCACGTCTTTCTAATTTCTGTGTGCTAATGTGCATTACACTGTATTGCTAGAAATAGTACACGCACGGTTTTATGCATTTGGTGCACCATAACATATGTAAACACATGTGCGCTAATGCACAGTGTAAGGGGTTAGCTCGGTAGCGGAGTGTGTGACCCCCTGGATGGGTTCACTACACACTGAATTTATACAGACAGGCAGTCGAAGACGGTTGAAAAACAAAGATTTTGGTTTATTCTTCCATCTTGCTGGAAACAAGTGCAAGCGTCCAAACAGCATAAACAAAATCAAACATAAAATAAACCCTGGCCACTTGGGGCGTCTACCTTCACCACACAGGAACCTATCTAGGGCACAGCCTAGTGCTGGGCAGACACTGCTGGTCATACAGCAGAAAAACAATAGTCTTTTTGATTTTTATCACACAGAAAAATCAATCACCACCTCACCTCCTCAGAAGTATTTCTGTTCACTGCACTCCTTCACTCAGAAAGCCTCAGGATGCAGCAATCAGTGGTAATCCTCTGGATTACTTATAGAGGCCTTAATTGCCTCATTCTGAACAGCTGAAGTTTTCCAATGCCCTTAAACCTTTCTGGCTACTTCTGCAGCCGACACCTAATAATAATTGGTGTATTGTCTAAACAAGGCAGAAATGTATCTCCCGTCTGTGACAACACCCACAGATTTACCTGACTTCCTGTCACAACAGCAATGGTGTTAATGGATTCTAAAGCCTCATACACACGATCGCACTTCCATCGGATTTTTGCCCGAAGGGGCGTTGGCCGTGAATTTGTTCTGCATACACACGGCAGAGCCTTTTCAGCCAACAATCACCAAATCACGTGGTTTTTCAACTCTTTGCCGCCACCCTTTGGACAACTTCTGCTATTGTCTGATGTTTAGCATTGGTTCTGAGCATGCGTGTTTGTACTTTAGACTTTAGTTGGGTGGACTTGTGTACACACGATCGGATGATCCTTCATCGGACATTTGTTGTCGGAAAGTTTGAGAGCATGCACAGCGAACATTTGTTCGTTGAAAAACCGAAAACAATTGTCCGATGGAGCATACAGACGGTCGTATTGTCCGATAAAACACGTCCATCGGACCGTTGTTGTGAAAGTCTGATCGTGTGTACGGGCCTTTAGAGTTGCTTTAAATTACAGTTTTGAATGATGTGTCTCTAATCAAATTGGGGTTTTGGGACACCTGATATAATCCTGTGACTACGTATATGTGCCTATGTATATATACCTGGTGATACTTGTTGTATAGGCTCTGTACAATCCAGATGAGTGGTGTGCTGATAAGGGTGAGCAGAGTCAGCTTCGGGGACACCAATATCATAAAGTAATGGTGACCGATACATTTCACCAGCATCCGCAGGGTGATGTTCACGTTGGCGGCGATGGAACGGCTAACGAGCGTTGTGTCATGTGACAGCCGGGACGTGATCTCACCTGAAGAAACCAATGAAAGACATATTAGTAAGCAGTGATGAAGTTAAGTCTGAATCTAAAATACAATAAGCCAGATTCTCAAAAGAGTTACGCCGGTGTATCTACTGATACACCGACGTAATTCGAAATTCCCGCCGGCGTATCATTGTTTTGTATTCACAAAACAAGATACGCCGGAATTAGGCTAGGATCCGACTGGTGTAAGTCACTTACACCGTCGGATCCTAAATGCAATACAACGCTGACCGCTAGGTGGCGTTTACGTTCAGGTCTCATTTGACTATGCAAATGAGCCTGATACGCCGATTCCCGAACGAATTTGCGCCGCGTCGTCATCGTTTACGTTGTTTCCGTAAGCGTAAGGTTACCCCTGCTATATGAGGGGTAACCTTATGCCAGTCCGCCGTATGCCATGTTAAGTATGGCGTCGGGTCCGCGCCGTCTTTTTCCGTCGGTTACGTCGTTTTACTAAGTCGTTCTTGAATACGACTTTACGTCAATGACGCTCACGTCGGCGTCATTGACGTTTTCCGTCGTGAGCTGGAGCATGCGCACTGGGCTATTTTTCAGCCCGGCGCATGCACAGTTCAATCGGCACGGGGGCACGCTTAATTTGAATACAAGCCGCCCCCTTTGAATTACGCGGTCATACGGCGGGCCATTTACACTACGCCGCCGCAAATTACGGAGCAAGTGCTTGGAGAATACGGCACTTGCTCCAGTTAGTTACGGTGGCGTAGTGTAAATGGCTTACACTACGCCTACGCCGATTCTACGAGAATCTGGCCCTATATGAATGAAGAATGAATCAGTTGAACCAGGATGGGATTTGACGCAGGTTACCAGTCTGATCCAAATTGTGAAATAATCTGTTTTGCGAAATGGTAAAATGGTCTATAAAATAAATGATATACAGCCCATCTCTGCAATGCATGCATGTCCTGTGTTTTGCCTCTTTAGAATGCTCCAAGAGACAGAAAAATACCCAATGATCTGCCAGAAATTCTAAATTCCTGTATCTGTAGTGAACTGACAACACAGTGCTGTGCTGCACTGAAATCCCATCACCCATCAGTGTTGTCAGTGTAACATAGGGGGCAGTGTTCTGTAGTCCAGAAGTTAAGAACTAAGGCAGGGCTGACAACACTACTGGGGATTACAGTTCAGCACAGGCAAGGAGCACAGACAGTTAAGAGCTCACTGGATGTTTGTCAGACCAACAAGTATTTTTCTGTAATTGCAGCATTTTTGAAGGATTGCAACATGAAATTGTGCATGGATTGCGGAGCTGTACAAAAATGATATTTGTTAATTTAAGCAGTGGCCAAGGAGAACTGAGCAGGGCTGACACTGCATCAGTAGAAACATACACATTATCACCATATTTTAAGCCAGGATAGGACCAGGAAAACAAGGAATGCTGGGATCAATTCACTAACGTTTATCACATATAAAACACAAAAGATATTTGTGTGTAGTGTAAAACAACTCATGCGATTTTTATGAATTTGTCTTTTAACCACTTGCCGACTGCCTACCACATATTTACTGCGGCAGGTCAGCTCTATTGCGTGAAATCACGTACCTGTATGTAATTTCATGCAACAGCCACTGGGGGGCATGCGCACACTGTCAGAGGCATGATCATGCACTGATTGGACAAAGGGGATGCCAATCAGCGGGTCCGTTGTAACAATAAATAAAATGTATGTATTTTCTTTTTTTTCCCACAAATAGAGCTTTCTTTTGGTGGTATTTGATCACCTCTGCGGTTTTTATTTTTTTGCGCTTTATACCGACAATTTTGAAGAAAAACAAAACAATATTTTCTGCTATGTTTTATAAAAAAATGTAAAACATCGCATTTCTTCATCAATTTAGGCCAATATGTTTTCTGCTACATATCTTTTGTAAAAAAAATCCTAACAAGCCAATATTGATTGGTTTGTGCAAAAGTTATAGGGCCAGATTCACGTAGGTGAGCGGCGGCGTAACGTATCGTAGATACGTTACACCGCCGCAAGTTTTCATTGCAAGTGCCTGATTCACAAAGCACTTGCAATGAAAACTACGCTGGCAGCCTCCGGCGCAAGGCGGGCCAATTCAAATGGGCGTGTGCCATTTAAATTAGGCGCGCTCCCGCGCCGGACCTACTGCGCATGCTCAGTTTCGCAATTCCCGTCGTGCTTTGCGCGCCGTGACGTAATTTTTTCGAACGGCGACGCGCGTAGCGTACTTCCGTATTCCTGGACGTGTTACGCAAACGACGTTAAATTTTTAATTTCGACGCGGGAACGACGGACATAGTTTAAACAGCAATACGATTGCTGAGTAAAGTTAGGGCAGGTCAAACGACAACTAACTTTGCGACTGGAAACTAGACTAGCAGCGACGTAGCGAACGAGAAAATCCGTCGGGAATCGCCGTAACTCCTAATTTGCATACCCGACGCTGGTTTACGACGCAAACTCCCCCCAGCGGCGGCCGCGGTACTGCATCCTAAGATCTGACAGTGTAAAACAATTACACCTGTCGGATCTTATGGATATCTATGTGTAACTGATTCTATGAATCAGTCGCATAGATAGAAACAGAGATACGACGGCGTATCAGGAGATACGTCGTCGTATCTCTTTGGTGAATCCGGCCCAGAGCCTCTACAAACTATGGGATATTTTTATGAAATTTTTATAGATTTTTTTTTTTTATTATTAATAATGGAGGGACTTATAGCAGGACTTCAATATTGCGGTGGACAAATTGGACAATAATGCCGCGTACACACGATCAGAAATTACGACAAAAACCCAGAATGTTTTTCCGTCGGAATATTGGCTCAAACTTGTGTTGCATACACACGGACTGTCAAGAACACGGTGACGTACAAGACGTACGACGAGCCGAGATCAATGAAGTTCAATAGGCAGGTCGGCTCTTCTGCTTGATTCTGAGCATGTATGTTTTTTGTGCATTGGAATTGCATACAGACGATCGGAATTTTCCTACTTTGTAGCAAAGTGTAATTTCTTCAGTGTTGTCACATGAAAACATGGGCCAGATTCACGTAGCTCAGTGGATCTATAGATCCGCTCGATCTACGTGAATTAAGATCCGCTCCCGCAAGTTTAGGAGGCAAGTGGCTAATTCACAAACCACTTACCTCCAAACTTGCGACGGCGGATCCTAAATCCCCCGGCGGAATTCAAATTCCGTGGCTAGGGGAGTGTACTATTTAAATCAGGCGCGTTCCCGCGCCGATTTAAATGCGCATGCGCCGTCCGGGGAATTTCCCGGCATGCATTGCTCCCACTGACGTCACTAGGACGTCAGTGGTTGCGACGTGAGCGGGACTTGCGACGCGCGTGTTCGTGAATCGGCGTACGCAAACAACGTAGGAAAATTCAAATTCGACGCGGGAACGCCGGCTATACTTAACATTGGCTGCGCCTGATAAAAGAAGGGGTAAGTATACGACGGGAAAACCGCTACGGAAACGACGTAAGAACACTGCGACGGGTCCGCGTACGTTCGTGAATTTGCGTATCTCGCTGATTTACATATTATTTATCTTAAATCAGCGGGAACGCCCCCGGCGCCTTTTTTTAAATTGAAAAAAAGATCCGACAGTGTAACACATTGTAACACTGTCGGATCTAGCCCTATCTATGCGTAACTGATTCTATGAATCAGGCGCATAGATAGGACCAGTGTAAGTCAGAGATATGATGGTGTATCTGTAGATACACCGTCGTATCTCTTTGTGAATCTGGCCCACTGTGTATATTTACATATTAGTCCAAGCTCTACCAATGTAACTATGTAAATATTATCAATACTTAAATTTCAGCTTTTAACAGACTGACTTCATACCCTGCCTAGTGAACCTCTTCCATGTACTAAGCACCAACTTTATTTTCCAAACTGTGTTTAGGGAGACAAGTGATGGCGTGTTGTTGAGGAAATCAAGTACCTGTTTTCGTTGTTTCAAAGAAGGTAATGTCCTGTTTAGAAAATGCTCGAAAGAGGAGTTCCCGTAAGCGGATATTGAGACGAGAGTAGCAGAATATGAAGAATCCTCCCCGGCATCCTGCACAGACAGAACTAAGGAGAGACATAGGAATGAATATCCAGGTACACCGATATTGCAGAGCCAATTCACATCACTGTGTTAAGGTAAGACATAGTTATGTACAGGGCTACTGTTAGAAACCACAGGGCACCATACTGTCAAACTGACAGGGTCCTCCACCTCCAAAAAAACACAGTTTACTGAATGAACACCGTGAGTGATTGTTGTCGATCGTTCATTGTGTTTATTCTGGAAAATGTGACATACAGCATTAACCGGACCCTTACCCCACTCTCTATTCTGAAGGATTCTATTGTGTGCTTGCAGCTGCCAGTTGGAAGGAGAGGAGGGATGCAGGCAGCACTGCGGGTGTAAGGGAGGCACACGGGGGGCCCAGGCATCAGGGGGAAACATGTGGTGAAAAGGGAGCATGCTCAATGTGGCAGGGGGGCAATTACTGGAACCTATCCCATGTATGGTGCTCTCTGCAGCAGCTGAAAGCCAGCGGGAGAGAGAGGAGAAGAAGCTGGTATTCAGCTTCTGCTAGACCATTCAGACAAGATTCCATTTATCACCACAATATGGACACACTCCTGCAATCAGTTTTCTATTCAGGAACATACAATACCATCAATGCAACAAAAGGAAAAAAAATAAGAAAAGGGGAAATTAAGCATTTCTAGGGTATCGTATCAAATGAATAGCAAAATGTAAAAGCACTATGCCTACAGACTTTCCTCCATCTAAATTATAGTTCATCTCCTCCCAGAATTTTAGAGGTTTGTCTGGCAAGAATGGTCTTTTAGAAAACCCATGTTGGTTACTACAAATGAAACTGTTTTCACTGACGAAGGATATAATACCTTATCATTCCTTCCAACAGTTTACCTACTATTGATGTTAGGCTGACTGGTCTGTAATTTTCAGGTATATATCTCAGCCCTTTGTTGAATATTGGTACCACGTTTGCTTTTTTTGCAGCCCCGATCCTCCTCTTCTCGGGTTCCTCACTGGTGCTCCTGGCTTCTCTCCCCCGATGAGACCCCTGATCTTTCTAAACATGAGAACTGATCTTGCTTATTTTTGTGATAACTGGATAGGCAGTTAGCAGTGTGTTAGGAATTGTATACATATTTATATTCTGATTTCAATTTTGTCAGGAAAACTCTTAATCTAGTGGGTAACTCATGTTGAGTTGCCTCATAAAAAGAAAAGAAGATTGCCTCCTGGTCCTGCTGACGTCACCCCGCCTCCACACTGCTCTCCGCCCTGCTGTACACCAAGGCTGTGAGAGATACCAACTGACTTCCTCCTCCTTATCCCGGGGACACACACAGCGATCTACCTGGCGGCTGCGCAGACTTTTCCTCCACCTGGCATCCCGGACCACCTACTATGATGAGCTTGTGTTTATTCTTATCCTGTGAGTAGCCCCTTAGGGGTTCTAATAAATACTATCAGTCCTACTAAACTTAGTGGCGCTTCTTCTCTTTGTTTTAATCTTTACTGATCTCCAGGGCCAACTACAGCTCCCAGATGAGCCTGTCCTAGTGTTTGGACTTCTTGGACATTTATTTCATTTTATTATTCATTCTATTATTATTTAGTTACTTGCATTTGCATTTAATAGTTGTCCCCCATTGAGAGACTCTGGGCCGGATTCAAAGAGATTTGCGCATTTATTACGGAGGCGCAGGGCAACGATTTTGCCCTGCGCCCCCGCAATTTTTTTGTGCTGCCCTCGATTCACGGAGCATAAGCTCCGTAAATTGCGCGGGCGCGCGGGCGCAAGAGCACGCAATTTAAATGATCCCGTAGGGGGCGGGAATCATTTAAATTAGGCGCGTTCCCGCGCCGAGCGTAGAGCGCATGCTCCGTCGGGAAAGTTTCCCGACGTGCATTGCGGCAAATGACGTCGCAAGGACGTCATTTGCTTCAAAGTGAACGTGAATGGCGTCCAGCGCCATTCACGATTCACTTACGCAAACTACGTAAAATTCAAATTTCGCGACGCGGGAACGACGGGTATACGTAACATGGGCTGCCCCTGCTAATAGCAGGGGCAGCCTTGCGCGAAAACCGCCGTACGTAAACGACGTAAATTGCATACGCAGGGCTCGCACAACGTTGTGAATCGGTGTTAGTATGCAATTTGCATACTATACACTGAGCACAACGGGAACGCCACCTAGCGGCCATCGCTAGAATGCAGCCTAAGATATGCGGGCATAAGAGCCTTATTCCGCGCAGATCTTAGGCTGCAGTCGGCGTAACGAGGTTCCTGAATCAGGAGCACTCGTTACGCCGGGGCAAGTAAGCAATTGCGCTGTGTAACCTATGGTTACACAGGCGCAATTGCTTCTTGAATCCACCCCTCTGTCTTTGAGCCTACCACATACTCTGTGTAACCTTCAATATTACCCCAGATCTTTCCTTTTAAAGTGATACTAAACATACACTGTTGCTTCTATTACTGTATGTAAATGATAGCACTGTAATGAATTCAATAAAAAAAATCTAAGTATCTTTTTTCTAATCAATATACAGCTGTCACATGATCCAGCTCTTTCCCAGCCTATCTGCAGGGAAACATAAGCAGGAGGAGCTTCTAGTTTTCTGCTGCTGGTCACATGTTCAAAATAAAAAAAACATTAAAAAAAAACAGCCTTTTGAATACAGAATAAAAATTTATATTTAATATCAATAAACTGCTTTAAATTATCATACAAATATATATTTTAAATCAAATATTTATTATTTTTTGGCAATAACATGGTGTGGGTGGATTTCTGCCAGTCGCAGGCTCCTCCAGCCGGTATCTTAAAGGAACACTAAAGGTCCATTTTTTATTAGATCAATTGATTGCTGTAAGCTAGAGCATTTAAATATCACTTACCTTGTTTTTCCTTTTGACCTCCAAAATACAGTAATCCAGGTTTGAAAATGCCATTTCCTGTCTCTCCTCTTCTTGCTTTCCACCAGCATCTGAGCCGTTTTGCATGGTGGAAAGCAGAATGTGCTCACCCCCTCCCTATGACTACAGCCCTGCGTGAAGATGCTCTCTTATCCCTCACAGGTATGGAGGCTAAGCCTAATGAGAACTGTAGTTCCCATTAGGCCGTGATGTAGCAAGAATGAATGCGCACCGCAAACCAGGAAGTCAGTGAGAATAATGATTCAGGAGTGACGGAGGTGAATAAAACAGCTCGATTTCAACAGGTATCAAACTAGTTATAATGCAAAGCATTACTTTTTACTTTATCAGCTATTGTCAGACTTTAATTTAAGAGGAAAATATTTTTGTCTTTACAACCCCTTTAAGCCTCGTACACACGGGCGAAACACATCGTTTTCCTCGTCGAGTTCCTTATCATGCCGGGTACACACGAGAGGATTGATCCGCGGATACGGTCCGCCGGACCGTATCCGCGGATAAATCCTCTGAGTATTTTGATCCGATGGAGTGTACTCACCATCGGATCGAAATCCGCGCCGAATTTACACCGCGGTGACGTGTCGCGCCGTCGCCGCGATGATGACACGGCGACGTGCGCGACGCTGTCATATAAGCAATTCCACGCATGCGTCGAATCATTACGATGCATGCGAGGGACGGGTTCGGACGGATCGATCCGGTGAGTCTGTACAGACCACCGGATCGATCCGCTGGAGCCGATTCCAGCGGATAGATTTGTTAGCATGCTAACAAATTTTTATCTGCTGGAATTCGGAAATCTACGCGGATAAATATCCGCTGGAACATACACACCAGGGGATCTATCCGCTGAAACCGATCCGCTGAGATTTTTCAGCGGATGGATCCTCTCGTGTGTACGGGGCCTTAGGCTGTCGAGGAACTCGACAAGCCAATTTTCTTCATTCCCGTCAAGGAAATAGAGAACATGCTCTCTTTTTGGCTTGTCGAGATTGTCGACAGTTTCCTCGACGAAAATGTACACACGACCGGTTTCCTCTGCAAAAAAATATCTCCCAGCAAGTTTCTTGCTGGTTTTTGCCGAGAAATTCGTTGTGTGTATGAGGCCTTAGAATAAGAGGGAGGTGAAGCCACCATCAATCCACGTGTAATATCCCACCACCCATTGTGTTTAGCTGGTTAGTGGGCATAGAGGAGTGGGCTGTCATTTACCACTGTGTATACACCCACATGTGTTACCCGGGCTGTTCAGATGTGATAGGCAGGAAATGCCCAGCTTGGAAACACAAAGAAAATTGAGCATGTGCAGAGCTGCCAACACCGATGCAAATTCCCTAACTGCATTGGGGACATGAACAGAAGGGGGGATAGAGAACAGCAGGATCAACCAGGTTTTTTGCATATTACAGAAAATGATTCTCATAGTGACAGAGTGAGTATGAACAGCATGTAATACACCATTTATTGATAGTTTGTTATGATGTGGGTTTAGTGACACTTTATGGCTCGCTATGGAGAGGAAGGTACTTTCCAGAGAAAGTTCCTTGCTCTACTCAGCACTAAGACCCATGCAATCCTTTTCTTATAATTACAGCAGTACACATGCAGTAAAACAATAAAGTGAGGGGAACTGGTGCCACCCTGTATGATAAGAAAATCATGAGCCAAAATATTACTGCCCTCCAACACAAGAGGAACATTCTGAAAATTGCAAGCAATTGTGTTTATTGAGATATTTGTAGTCAACCAAGACCCTAGAATACAAAAAAAGTGAAAGTGAATTGTGTGTTTTAACCACTTAAGCCCCGGACCAATATGCTGCCTAAAGACCCAAGGTGTTTTTACAGTTCGGGACTGCATCGCTTTAACAGACAATTGCGCAGTCGTGCGACGTGGCTCCCAAACAAAATTGGCGTTCTTTTTTCCCCACAAATAGAGCTTTCTTTTGGTGGTATTTGATCACCTCTGCGGTTTTTATTTTTTGCGCTAAAAACAAAAATAGAGCGACAATTTTGAAAAAAATGCAATATTTTTTACTTTTTGCTGTAATAAATATCCCCCAAAAACATATATAAAAAAAAAATGTTTCCTCAGTTTAGGCCGATACATATTCTTCTACCTATTTTTGGTAAAAAAAAATCGCAATAAGCGTTTTATCGATTGGTTTGCGCAAAATTTATAGCGTTTACAAAATAGGGGATAGTTTTATTGCATTTTTATTATTTATTTATTTTTTACTACTAATGGCGGCGATCAGCGATTTTTTTCGTGACTGCGGCATTATGGTGGACACTTCGGACAATTTTGACACATTTTTGGGACCATTGTCATTTTCACAGCAAAAAATGCATTTAAATTGCATTGTTTATTGTGAAAATGATAGTTGCAGTTTGGGAGTTAACCACAGGTGGCGCTGTAGGATTTAGTGTACACTTAGTGTGTGTTTACAACTGTAGGGGGGTGTGGCTGTAGGAATGACGTCATCGATCAAGTCTCCCCTATAAAGGGATCACTCGATTGATGCAGCGCCATAGTGAAGCACGGGGAAGCCGTGTTTACATACGGCTCTCCCCGTTCTTCAGCTCCGGGGAGCGATCGCGACTATAAACAAATAGCCGCGCCGTCGTCCCGGATCGCTCCCCGAGGGAACCCGACCGCCGCGTGTAGCGGGGGGTCCCAATCGGACCCCCGACCCACGTCTAGGCAGGCACGTACAAGTACGTTGATGTGCCTGTCCGTGCCATTCTGCCGATGTATATCTACATGAGGCGGTCGGGAAGTGGTTAATTTCTTGCTGTACCTATTACTTGTGCAGGCCTTACACCTATAGAATTTCAATGGAAAATTGTTTTCAGAACTTTCATTTGATTGTCTAATGCCACGTACACACGGTCGGATTTTCAACCTTGGATGGTTTTTCCGACGGAATTCCGCTCAAGCTTGGCTTGCATACACACAGTCACACAAAAGCTCTCTGAACTTATAACCATCAAGATGTAAAAAACTATGACGAGCGAGAAAATTAAGTTCAATGCTTCCGAGCATGCGTCGGAATTTTGCGCGTCAGAATTGCTACAGACACATTTTTTCTGTCTGAAAATTTGAAAACCAGCTCTCAAATTTTTGTGGGTAGAAATTCCGACTGGAAAAGTCAGATGGAGCATACACACGGTCGGAATTTCCGACCAAAAGCTCACATCGGACTTTTCTTGCCAGAATTTCCAATCGTGTGTACGGGGCATTAGAGTTCAAGGGGATGATTTACCGATTGGTTTCAACTAGAGTAAGCAACATAAAAACTCATGAGCAAGGATGGAATATTTGAATATTTTTGTTGAATCTGATGGAAATGAGCAAATTTCTAATTGCTGAATTCACTGTTGGCCGAAAATAATACTTAGTCTTGGAAATGCAATTATTTTAGTAAATATAAACTGATAAATACCCTTTCTCATCGGTAGTATATAGAAGTCTTGTGCTTTCTATGAATTTCTGGTGAAGCTTGTAGGAGGAGTTTTTATTTACCTCTGACTGTCCTATGAGGCTGTATGACCCCTGACCCTCTGTCTGGACAGTGCTGATTGGCCCTGTGCTGATCACATGCACCCTCCCAAGAAAATATAACGGGGCAGATCCACATACATACGCTGCGCCCGGCGCAGATGTCAGATACGCTACGCCACTGTAACTTACTTTGACTTGGTTTGAATCCTCAACGAATTTGCGCAGTAAAGTTACGGCGGCGTAGTGTATCTCTCGCGGTGTAAGTGCGCGGAATTCAAATTGGGCGGGTAGGGGGCGTGTTTCATTTAAATGAAGCGCGTCCCCGCGCCAAACGAATTGCGCATGCCCCGTCCGTCAAAACTCCCAGGGTGCATTGCTCCAAATGACGTTGCAAGGATGTCATTGTTTTCGACGCAAACGTAAATGGTGTCCAGCCCCATTCATAGACGACTTACGCAAACGACGTAAAATTTTCAAAATTATACGTGGGAATGACGGCCATACTTAACATTGAGTACGCCACTGGATAGCAGCTTTAACTCTACGCCGGAAAAGGCCAAACGTAAACTACTTAAAAAAATGCGACGGCCGCTCGTACGTTCGTGGATCGTCGGAAATAGCTAATTTGCATACTCAACGCGGATTAAGATGGGAACGCCACCTAGCGGATGTCGAAAAATTGCATCTAAGATCCGAAGGCTTACGAAGACGTACGCCTGTCGGATCTAACCCAGATGCCATCGTATCTTGTTTTGAGGATTCAAAACAAAGATACGACGCGGGAATTTTGAAATTACGCCGGCGTATCAATAGATACGCCGGCGTACTTTCTTTGTGGATCTACCCCAACCTCTCTAGAAATACACACCAAACTGAGCATGTGCAGCCTGACTCCAAAGGCTCACTCTTATGCGGACATGTTCAGGGGGACAGTGTAGGGAGGGGAGGATCTGTGCATACAGGATCAAGCAGCCTTTTTACACAATGCAGAGGATTAACCCCTTTAGTTCCACAGTGAGTTTACTGCATATACAGACTGATTTTACTGTTGTGGGTTTAGTAACACTTTAAAGAAAACACTCTAAAAAAAAAATACAGTACCATGATAAATATGATCTATGTGGATGAATTATGGCAATTAACACTTCTCTGTTTAGTATCATTTTGAGTCATAGGACAAAATCTTTTTGCCAGATATCCATACAACATGTAGCATCAATAGAACAATAAATAAACTTAGCTTACAGACCTTGTGAGAGAGAAGAAGGCCATAAATACGATGTTCTTCAGGAACTCTGTCTCCTTGTAGTTGTTGGACAAGATGTCGATCACACGCCCCATGTAATATGGAATAGACATTTCAACTGGGGACAATAATGGGGATTGGAGAGTTACTATGAAAATTCCAGTAAACATATTGCATTATTTTAATTTGTAATATCTCATACCTCCCAACTACCCCAGATTTTGAGTGACTAGCCATGATTTGGAACAAAGTCCCTCTGTCCCTTATTTTGGTCTGATCTATATAGTTGTATATAAAATGCACAATTTATCTTTCAAAAAGTGTTTCCCAATGCTAAACCTTTCATCTGATTTCTAAATTGTTGTATTTGTAAATGTCAAAAGCCAGTATAAAGGAATAATAGTGGTAACAAAAAGCACTTGTGGGTTCAACAATCCCCTTTTTTTCGTATAACTCTCCATTAAGGGTGTGTGGCTAGGGGTGTGTCCTATACCTACATACTTTTGCTAATACAGTGCCTTGAAAAAGTATTTATATCCCTTGAAATGTACCATGCTTTGTCATGTTACAACCAGTGACGGCCCATCTATAGAGGGCGCACAGGTGCCAACCCCCCCCCCCAATCCATGTGCCCGGCCCCCTGATCTATATAGCATTTCCTCCCCGCCAATCAGGAGGCAGGTTGTAAAACACGTTTCCTGTGACGGTATCGGTATGATATCCCCGTCAAAGATTCCCTTCTTCCATAAGAACATCACCCAATATTCCACTAGGAGGGATATTCCTGAGATCGCCCATTAAGCCACACATGAGTCCAGGCTTACTGCTAGAACAAGACAGACTTTAATGTTATAACACACAGCTTATATGTAATTTCCAAAACTGTTACAATGACAAATCTCCGCCCCCTCACACTGGGGCTTCCATACAGATGATTAGGCAGACACGACGGAGCCGATCAGTGACGCTGATTACTAGTTGTACTGAATACATTAACTAGACAGCTCGACCCCGCATATAGAGAGATAATTACCACAATGGAGCAATCAGAATAATTAACACAAGCCACTTAAACACAGATCTCCTTCACAAAACACAATAGATCAATTAACCTTTAGAAATAGTGAGGGGACATTAGCACGTCAATAACCTGTTAGCCGAGGACTGAATCACACATGGCAAGCAGGGAGAATTAAACTGAGACATATAGGCAAATGCATCACATTTCCCAATTGGCCAAAGCATCAGGCGATCCTATTGGATGCCTAGCACTCTAGGGAAGAGAGAGGAGACACACGGCAGAGGAAGCCGTTGGATGAGCAGACACCAGAGTCGCTGACTGCACCCCTCAGCTCAAGAAAGAGAGAGGAGACACATGGCGGGTGGACTGTTCTGGAGGACACCATAGCCCACCACCTAGATAGGGTAAGTGCCGGACCACCGCCAACTGGGGGAGTAGTGCCGTGCTGTCGGCCGCCTGTGGGGGGGGATTGGGTAGTGATGCGCCGCCGACCACCCGGGGGATTGTTTGCCGCCCCTGTTTCAAAACCAAATACATAAATGTATTTTATTGGGATTTTATGTCATAAACCAATACAAAGTGACACATAATTGTGAAGTGGATGGAAATAGATAAATGTTTTTCAACATTTTTTTACAAATAAATTCCTTGAACAGTGCGGTGTGCATTTGTATTCATCCCCCTTTACTCTGATGCCCCTAACTGAAATCTAGTGGAACCAATTGCCTTCAGAAGTCACCTAATTAGTAAATAGAGTCCACCTGTGTGTTATTTAATCTCAGTATAAATACAGCTGTTCTGTGAAGCCCTCAGAGGATTGTTAAAAAACCTTTGTGAACAAACAGTATCATGAAAGCCAAGGAACACACCAGATAAAGTTGTGGAGAAGTTTAAAGCAGGGTTGGGTTATAAAAAAATATCCCAAGCTTTGAACATCTCACGGAGCTCTGTTCAATCCATCATCCGAAATGGAAAGAGTATGGCACAACTGCAAACCTACCAAGACATGGCCGTCCACCTAAACTGACAGGCCAGGCAAAGAGAGAATTAATAAGAGAAGCAGCCAAGAGGCCCATGGTAACTCTGGAGGAGCTGCAGAGATCCACAGCTCAGGTGGGAGAATCTGACTACAAGACAACTATTAGTTGTGGTCTCCACAAATCTGCCCTTTATGGAAGAGTGGCAAAAAGAAAGACATAAGAATTCCCATTTGCAGTTTGTGAGAAGTCATGTGGGGGACACGGCAAACATGTGGAAGAAGGTGCTCTGGTCAGATGAAACCAAAATTGAACTTTTTGGCCTCAAAGCAAATCGCTATGTGTTGGGGAAAACTAACACTGCACAGCAACCTGAACACACCATCCATGAAACATGGTGGTGGCAGCATCATGGTGTGGGGATGCTTTTCTTCAGCAGGGACAGGGAAGCTGCTCAGGGTTGATGGGAAGATGGATGGAGCCAAATACAGGACAATCTTAGAAGAAAACCTGTTAGAGTCTGCAAAAGACTTGAGACTGGGGTGGAGGTTCACCTTCCAGCAGGACAACGACCCTAAACATACAGCCAGAGCTACAATGGAATGGTTAAGATCAAAGCATATTCATGTGTTAGAATGACCCAGTCAAAGTCCAGACCTAAATCCAATTAAGAATCTGTGGCAAGACTTGAAAATTAATGTTCACAAATGCTCTCCATATAATATGACAGAGCTTGGCCTATTTTGCAAAGAAGAATGGGCACAAACGTCCCTCTCTAGATGTGTAAAGCTGGTAGAGACATCCCCAAAAAGACTTGTATCTGTAATTGCGGTGAAAGGAGGTTCTACAAAGTATTGACTCGGAGGGGGGCGCCATACAAACGTACCCCCCACACTTTTCACATATTTATTTGTAAAAAAAAAATTGAAAACCATTTATCCTTTTCCTTCCACTTCACAATTATGTGCCACTTTGTGTTGGTCTATCACATAAAATCCCAATAAAATACATTTACGTATTTGGTTGTAACATGACAAAATGTGGAAAATGTCAAGGGGTATGAATACTTTTTCAAGGCACTGTGGGTGCAGTTGAAGGTAAGTAATAGTTTGGTTGAGGTGGGTGCAGTTTATCATTCCATATATAAGTCCAAATTTTATAAGGAAACAAATCTGTGCCCAAATAGCAAAGATAATTTGCCACAAATTTGTAGCAGTGTTGAATTGTAAGTCTGTTATCTTGTTGCACGTCTTCAATAGCAATTTGTACACTTGCAGAGCACTTGAAGCCATGGGCGTCCGCTCCATAGGGCAAGGGGGGGGGGGCATTTGACCCCCCCTGGAAAATCGAGAAGGTGTTGAAGAGTTTTGCAGCCGTGGGCTGTCTGAGCAGTCCTGGGCTGGATGTCACACAGGCACAGCGAGCAGAGTAAAGCCGCCTTCCCCTCCAGTGTTTGTGTACACAGGGAAGGGGACCTGCTGTGCCTGTGCAGCTCTGATGGCTGATCTGAGGTACTGAATGGGATGGGGGGTTTGTGCTGAATGGGGGGTCCATCGGTGCTGAAGGGGGGGGGGGTCTGTGCTTAAAGGGGGTCCATCTGTGCTGAAGGGGGTCTGTGCTGAATGGAGGGGTCTGTGCTGAATGGGGGGGTCTGTGCTGAAGGGGGGGGGTCCATCTGTGCTGAATGGAGGGGTTTGTGCAGAATGGGGGGTCTGTGTTGAAGGTAGGTCCATCTGTGCTGAATGGAGGGGTCTGCTGCTGATGGGGGGGGTCTGTGCTGAAGGGGGGTCTGTACATTCTCTAGGCTATATTTAGATGGGCATGGAGTGAAGCTGAATTATCTCAAGAGCTATTTCACACTGCCAGCTGGCCGTATTATCGGTAAAGCGGCGCTTTACGATCGTTTTAACTGAACTATTCGGTCACTAGCGGGCGCTTTTAACCCCCGCTAGCTTTTGAAGACAGGGTTAAATGCAACTGTGTATCGCTGCTGCCGAAGCGCCCCTCCCTGAAACAATTTCAGCGGACGACCATGCTTGAAGCACAGGTTCTAGGTGACACTTTTCCAATTTGTAGCATATTTGCGCAAGTCTCTAGCAAGAGCAAAGTTGCAGCGGTGAGTCTACAGCAAGAGCTCTGCAAGTCTACAGTATAAAAATTTAGCCACAGTGACCCCTGTGGTGGGATGACTTTTGCACAACATAGCTGAACCAGAACTTGCAACAGACTTGCAGAATGTTTTCAAAGAAAGTTGATCTGGAGTCATGCAATGCCGACTTGCTGCAATTGTGCAACAAACTTGTTAAGCCTGGCAAGTCTAGCGATAGTTCAGCAAGTCATTTTCAAGCTGTTCTTTGACTCCATGTAATGTTGATTATTTCTTAAAATATCCCAAGAAAGAAGAAAAAAAACGATTAATTTGCTACGATTCTCTTTTTCTTTTTCCCATACAGTGTTATGAGGGAGAATCTGATTGGTCCATATGGGCAATGTGGGCTGAGACAACTGACTACACTCGGCTTTGCAAAATATAGAAGCTAGACTGATAGATCAACACCTAGTGAAGTGCACTCTGCTTCCCATTCTCCTTATTGGCCAAGCCAGCTGTCATTTTGAGGACATGAATGCGCAATACACTTCCCATCGCTAAGGTAAAGATTCCAAACTTTGCCAAGTAGATATTACATCTGAATGGCCATTTGCCTACCAGTTAAAAAGGTGACACCCCTCTGCTCTTAAAGTGGAGCTCCACCCAAAAGGTGAAGCTCTACTTGTCGGTTCCCCCTGCTCCGCTGCCACATTTGGCAACTTTTTTTTGGAGGGGCGAGGGGGAACTGGTACCTGGTTTTGACAGGTGCCCACTGCCATTTCCAGCCCAGCTCCTTGCCCCCCCCCCTTCCGCAGGTGGCCCATTTGAAAGCACAGCGTGCTTCGTGCATGCCCAGTAGAGAGCCAGCTGGGTAGCTGCAAGGCTTCACTACCATTTTCCCTTAGTCAAGATGGCGGCTCCAGCACCCAATAGCCAACTTCAAAATCGTCTCGGATGAGGACATTGCTGGATTCCTGGACTAGTAAATGCCCTAATATTCAAAGTCAGCAGCTATAGTATTTGTAGATTCTGACTTTAAATTTAAAAAATTTTTTTTCTGGGGGGGGGGGGGGACATTTCCCATTATGCTAATGCACTCTGCAGTATAGTTGAGCATCATGGGAAATGTAGTTCCAAAACATCCGGGGTGCCAAGGTTCGCCATCACTGGCCTAGCCTATGCACTGGCACTAGTTCGTTATTTCTCTCATGTCTGTCACTTTTATCTTTTCACTTGGATGGAGGATGTAGGTCCTCAGGCCTAAAAAGAAAAAGACTTGATGACAAGAGGATCGGACGGTACCTCAAACGGCTGACGCGTTTCTGGGGCGCACCCCTTTCTTCAGAGCCTAGGCACCCATGTACCCTCTGATCTTCTTGTTATCAAGTCCTGCCAAGAGATCCAGCTTGATTGTCAGCAAAGCTTCTACTTTAGCTTGTTTGTGAGTAGGACTATTGCTTTTATTCTATTTTTAAATAAAAAAATATATGTGGTAATGCACTAGGTCGGTGCGCCCTCCTTTTTTCCTTTTAGCTATATGAACACCCATTTGTTCTGAGGATGGCTACAAGACTCTAGACCAGGGATATGCAATTAGCAGACCTCCAGCTGTTGCAAAACTACAAGTCCCATCATGTCTCTGCCACTGGGTGTCATGCTTGTGGCTGTCAGAGTCTTGCAATGCCTCATGGGACTTGTAGTTCTGCAACAGCTGGAGGTCCGTTAATTGCATATCCCTGCTCTAGACCTTGCCCTAAATTAAAGACCGGACTGCACTACCCGTAGTGAAACACCGGAGTGCAGGAGATTATTTGTTCTGTGGTCCTCAGGCCTACCCTGAAGTCTACACGGAGGATGTGTGGCCATCAGATTTCCTCCTCCCCTGAACCAGGGGAGTCTCTCTTTGAGAGAGCCCGCCACCTAGTACTCATTGGTCGATTTTGACTGACCACAAGGAGAGGGGTCCACTAGACCTTTTGGCTAAATGGACCATGTTTGAGCCTTGCCCCTGTCACAAGCTTTGCACACCAGGGGGTGAGGGTAAAGTCGGGGAATAGAGAAAAGGAACACCCTTATGTGCACTTTTTTTGTGTGTGCTTCATGTGCACTTTTTTTTTTCACTTATGGGTTTTTATTTTAGCGCACCACCACAGATTTAAAAAAGAAAATGACCTGCATTGTTAGCACAACTTACACCTGCAGATTTTATTTGGAACTTACGTGACAATGCGAGTATCAGGAACACAAAAGCCGAGGACAGGAAAGGCCAGTCTGGCTTGGAAAGCTTTACCAGCCTGAAGAAGTTCTTCCTTTCCTTCTGTTTTCCATTTTTATCTCCCTCGGGATCTTCTGAAAATATTAAAGGGGACAGGAGATCCCAGAGGATACAGGCCAGAGACGAGGACAGGTGATAGAGCAGAGAGCTGGCTAGACCAGAGTGTAGCTCTGGCGCCTGGGACAAGAGAAGGAATCGGAGCGTCTGGTGCAGAGGAGGCGCTAGGCAAAGCGTCAGGATGAAGAGAAGAGGTGATGGGATCCACCATGGACGTGGGAGTTTCTGGGATACTTCTCTAAGAAGGGGGACTTTAATGAGATTCACCAGCCACACCACATCCAGGAAATATATGGGGTAGTATTTATACACAAGGAAGGACAATACATAACTTAGAGTGGAGTCCAGCAAGAAGACAACGAGTGGAAAAGCGAAGGATATCATTGTGAAAAACAGTCGGGGACCTGAAAAACAAAATGGACATTGGTAAATTCTCACATGAAGACCAAGTGATATTATTTTATCATTTATTAAATGAAATTACATGTTGATGCATGGGTTCAATCCAAATCCATGTTTGGCCGAACCTAGATAGGAACTGTCAATGCCGGTGTTCTGCCGAATAAGTTCCCCCCGGCGAATAAGGACCCCTGTACCATCGCAGACATCCTATGCCTGCACCTTCACAACTATACAGGACTATAACTTGTACTTATGGGTTGCCTTTCATGTTTCGAAAGTTTTCAACCTTATTGTTGATATACTGTTATCCTTTACTATTCCTGTTATTGTACTTGGAGAGGCTTGCCAAGTTAGCCCATTAGATAGTTTTGCTGCGAATGACAATTTTCTTTTATTATGCATTATAATTTTTCTTTCTATGTCTTAATAAATCAAAAAACTTTTTAGAGAAAACTATTCTCTGTGTGACTATATTCTGACCAACCAACTGTGCCTAAAAAGTCCAAAAACTAGCCCTTAGTTATTTCCTCTATTATATACATCAGGACGTGGCACCCCTCCATACCCCAATATCCACATGCATACTACATGTGAGGATATTTTCATCCCTCTCTTTAATTAAGGACCCCTGTACTGCGCAGGCGTGAACTGAGCTCCGAAAATAGCCAAATCTTGTAGAGCTGAGAGTTAGCTCTAGACGAAGCCGGCGCAATCCTAGTGGTACTCTGCAAGGGGCGAGTGCTTTTGCAATGTTGATGTAAATAGTTGTGCAACAGGTCCAGGGCGATGTGGGCCAGTGGGCCTCACGTCCTCGCTTATCTCGCTCGGCCTCCTGGCTCTTTTTTTATAACATGCTCAATGTCCACAGGGATGGTAAAGAATGAGCCTGGATGTCAGAAGTGTAGCACCACCGCCTCGGCAGTACAATTTGATGTGCGCAGGCGCTGTCTAGAGATGACTCTCAGCTCTACATATTTGACTATTTTCAGAGGCTCAGTTGATGCCTGCACAGTACAGGGGGGTCCTTATTCGCCGGGGGAACTTTTTAGACAAGACACCGGCCCAATCATCTGAAGCCAGGACATACCCTGCCTTGTAGCTGCAAGTACACAGAGGGGTGGGGTGCTCATGGCATTATTGACACTATTTGGCCACAGCTTTCTTCCCGGTCTGAAGCAACCTTTGGACTGAACCCAAGCTCATCCCTAGTAACAATGTTCATTCCCTGCACTGTATCTATGAAGACGCACCGTGCCTACCCTAGAGTCTAGACATTTGTATGTAGTCTAAATCAGCAATAACCTGTCTAGCAGGGGTGACAAACTCAATTTCATTGTGGGCCGCATCAGCATTATGATTGCCCTCAAAGGGGCCGGTTGTATCTGTAAGATTAGATGTCCAGCGCATCCCCTCCCCTTACATTAGATGTCAAGAGCCACCCCACCATCAGAGGTTGCGTCCCCCACCCTCCCTTACATCACAGTGCACCCCCTTTCCTTATGCTGCTGCTGGGAAGAAGATGGATGCATTGCTTGAAAGCAGAAAGAACAGGGTCTGTAGGAGGGCCAGAGGAGGACTGGCGCTCCCCTGCAGCTTCAGGAGAGGTGCAAGGGCCACTTGAAATAGCCTAGAGGGCTGGTTTCGGTCCATGGGCCTTGCGTTTGACACCTGTGGTCTAGGGCTAGACAGATCTAGGGCTTATTCCTGATTTGGACTGCATAAAAACCCAAAGTAGAGAACTGGGCAGGACTATTAACATTGCTCAGGCTTTCTTAGCACCAGAAGCAAAAAGTTCAGGAAAAAAAGCTCACTAGATTGTTGGTAGGATCAACAGATATTTTTAGATGCATACTGGGGTTGATTTACTAAACCCAGAGAGCAAATCTGCACAGCGACCCAGCTTCCAGTTTTTTTTTTTTTTTCAAAGCTTAAAGTGGAGGTTCCCCTAAAAATAAACTTTTAAGATTAGATTCATGCTCATTTTGTCTAGGGGAATCGGCTATTTTTTTTTAAAAACTAAGCAGTACTTACTGTTTTAGAGAGCGATCTTCTCCGCCGCTTCCGGGTATGGTCTTCGGGTCTGGGCGTTCCTTCTTGATTGACAGGCTTCCAACGGTCGCATCTATCGCGTCACGAGTAGCCGAAAGAAGCCGAAGGTCGGCTCTATACGGCACCTGCGCACCGACGTTCGGCTACTTTCGGAAAATCGTGACGCGATAGATGCGACCGTCGGAAGCCTGTCGGAAGCCTGTCAATCAAGAAGGAACGCCCAGACCCGAAGACCATACCCGGAAGCGGCGGAGAAGATCGCTCTCTAAAACGGTAAGTACTGCTTAGTTTTTAAAAAAAACTAGCCGATTCCCCTAGACAAAATGAGCATGAATCTAATCTTAAAAGTTTATTTTTAGGGGAACCTCCACTTTAACCTGCCTAGCGGTATTCCCGAGTCTGGCTCGGGGTGGAAATCCAGTACCATTAGCGGTATCCCCGAGTCAGACTCTGCATCGCATTGCAGGATCCAGGCAGTGACTTACCTTGTCCCCTGGATCCTGCGATGTCTCCCCGCTATGTGAGCGAGCTGTCTCCTCACTCGATTCACACAGTGCCCGAGTGCCGCCGAGCTCCGTTCCCTGCTATGTAGCGACGCACGGGGGCGGAGTTCGGTGCCAAATTTAAAAAAGTTAAAACACAGTACATACAGTATACTGTATTCTTACAGATTACAGTACTGTATAAAATAATTACACATCCCTTTTGTCCCTAGTGGTCTGCCCAGTGTCCTGCATGTACTTTTATATAATAAAAACTGTTCTTTCTGCCTGGAAACTGTAGATTGTCGATAGCAACCAAAAAGTGTCCCTTTATATCAAAAGTGGTTTTAGATCAGCTAGAAAACAGCGATAATTAGAATCACTTGCAGAGCGATAGCGATTTGTGGGCAAATTCGTCATCAAACAAGAAAAGTAGTGAGAGCGACAATTCTACAACTGAGCAAATTTCTGTGTTTTTGATTTGATTATCGCTGCTCTGGTGCTGTGATTGCCGGCGATGACATCACTCAGGCGCATGCGCGCAGAACCGGCTTGATTCCCGCGCAGAGCCGGCACTTTCCGGCATATTTCCATTCAAGATCCGGCGCGTTCAGTGCGCCTGCGCCATTGTCTATGGCGCACATGCCCAATTTTCTGCAAATATCTCCTTAATTATTGCAAGCACTTACAGGTAAGCCTTAATGTAGGCTTACCTGTAGGTGAAAGTATGATCAGAGGGTTTACAACCACTTTAACCTTCTATATTCACACGATACTGTAATGCAAAGGCAACACACCTTATATGTACCATTGTGGACAACCTAGCCATCAAAAAGATACATGCTTACACAGTTTAACATTTTACACATTCGATTGGAAATGTAATTGCTTCTGACATGTACTTTGCTAAAACACTTTTTTTTTTTCATAAACAACTGCCATTTTTGTACCAACATATATTTATTGATTTTCAGAATTTCAAAATAGAATAACAAAAAAGAAACCAAACACAAACAAATACAATAAGACCCGGTTCACACAGGGGCGACCTGTCAGGCGACTCAGCCGCCTGAGAAGTCGCGGTCCGCAGTAGTCAATGGAACCGTTCTAATAGGAGCGACGCAAGTCGCTCTGACTTAGAAAAAGGTTCCTGTAAGACTTTGGGGGCGACTTGCATTGACTTCAATACAGAAGTCATTTTGCAAGTTGCCTCTCAAGTTGCCTTGAGATCGCCTTGCCGAGTCTGTGTGTGAACCGGCTCTTAGGCCCCTTTCACACAGGCGGACCGTTCAGCTCTGCCTGTCAGTTTATTCGGAGGACCTGAACTGGTGCTCCATGATTGTCTATGGAGCATCGGATGTCAGCGGTGACCATGTCCGCTGACATCCGATCCGATCCGCTAAAATCAGACATATGGCAATACATCGCAGTCCGTCGTGGTGGATCGGATCGGGTGAGATCTGATGAAATCAGACGTGCTGTCCGTTTTCGTCCGATCTCTCCATAGACAAGCAGCAATGCTCGACAAGCCCCTCCCCGCTCAGTGAGCAGAGAGGGACCTGTCATCCGCCGGCTCTGCGTAGATCAACGGAGAGATCTCCCACTAAACTGGCGGACCGCTGCAACGAATCCGCCCCCGTGTGGAAGGGGCCTCAACCTGAAGACATACCAAAAACTGTCTATTATAGTTCTAAATACTATACAAACAACTAAATTTCATAATAATACATCTCTACAAGAGCCCTCTATAGCTCAAAAAATAAATAAATAAACACTTACAGACACAAAAAAAAGGGGGGGCACACACACAACTGACATATGTAACCGTTTAAGGCAGAGTGTAAAACAAACCATAAAGCGTTAATAAACCACAGGCTTTAAAAAAATAAACAGCAAGACAATGGGGGTTATTTACTAAAGGCAAAGCCACTTTGCACTACAAAGTGCACTTGGAAGTGCAGTTGCTGTAGATCTGAGGGGGATATACAATGAAAATAAAAAACAGCATTTTAGCTTGCACATGATTGGATAATCAAATCAGCAGAGCTTCCTCTCGTTTCAGTGCAAAGTGGATTTGCCTTACGTAAATAACCCCCAATGGCATAATGTGCTTAGTGAACATCACACTAACACAATAGGGGTTATTTACGAAAGGCAAATTCACTTTGTAGCACAAGTGCAAACTACAAGTGCAAAGTGCACTTGAAATTGCACTGAAAGTACACTTGGAAGTGCAGTCTCTGTAAATTGGAGGGATAGATCTGAAATGAGGGGAAGCTCTGCTGATTTTATCATCCAAACATGTGCGAGCTAAAATGCTGTTTTTTATTTTCCTTGCTTGTACCCCTCTTATCTACAGCGACTGCACTTCCAAGAGTACTTTCAGTGCAATTTCAAGTGTACTTTGCACTTGTAGTTTGCACTTGTAGTGCAAAGTTGATTTGCCTTTAGTAAATAACCCCCAATATGCATTTCTTACCTTAGAACAAAGCTCTCCAGCGGCACTCTGTTACCGCTGACAGGGCTTCCATCTTCACCTGGTCTTCCTTCCGGGTTCGTGTGCTCTGGCCGTCTGACTGGCCAAGCCAACATGACGTCACTTCTGTACATGTGCGCGGGAGTGACGGGCACGGCACAGAGCGTATAAGCTGGTGACATCATCGGCTGCATGTAGTGTGAATATCTCCTAGGAGATATTCACTGTACCTACAGGTGACACTTATTATAGACTTACCTGCAGAGCTTTTTTTCTCAGAAAATAGGTGCAGGAACTCAACCACGACCCTGTTCAGATTTCACAAACAGTAGGAGGGTCTTAAATGGGCATTAAATACCAGAATTGCATTACATACAGAGTTCAGAGTTCAGGGGGTTACATACAGAGTGCAGAGCTGTCACTTGTAAACACAAAAACCGGACTTCTGTGTTTACAAGTGATTGTGGTGAGCAGGTACCAAAAGGGTCTGAGCCAAAGGTGGTGGAACTAAGTTCCCTCAAGTTCCCCCTGAAAAAAAGCCCTGCTTACATAGTTACATAGTTACATAGTTACATAGTTAGTCAGGTTGAAAAAAGACACAAGTCTATCTAGTTCAACCACAAAAAATAAAATAAAAAAACACAGTAAAATCCTATACACCCAACTTCATACCCACAGTTGATCCAGAGGAAGGCAAAAAACCCCAGCAGAGCATGATCCAATTTGCTACAGCAGGGGAAAAAATTCCTTCCTGATCCCCCGAGAGGCAATCGGATTTACCCTGGATCAACTTTACCTACAAATCTTAGTACTCAGTTATATTCTGTACATTTAGGAAATAATCCAGGCCTTTCTTAAAGCAATCTACTGAGCTGGCCAGAACCACCTCTGGAGGGAGTCTGTTCCACATTTTACCTGTAGGTACAAGTTTAAAAAAAGACTTTGCTACCACTTTAACATCTGAACACAATTTTGCAGCTTTGACATGTGTTCGTAAAACTATACATATCATTGTAACTACAAAATCTCCTGATTCTGTTTAATATCAAAGAAAATATAATATTTAAAAAAAAAATCTCCTTTTTTTTTTTTCCTCAGCAATACCACATACGTCTGTGCAATTTGTTGTATGCAACCATAGTACAGCCCAGAAACCACAGTGTGCATTTTTCTTTTTTATCCTACCTAAAACACACTGGGGTAGATTCAGCAAGCAATTACGCCTGCGTATCCATAGATACGCAGCGTAATTGCTAAGTAGCGCCGGCGTATCTACTTTCTGTATTCAGAAAGCTCGATACGCCGACTGTAGCCTAAGATACCACTGGCATTAGGGTGCATTCTGACGCTGGCCGCTAGGTGGCGCACCCGTAGTTGTCAGCGTAGAGTATGCAAATTGCATACTAACGCCGATTCACAAACGTACGCACGGCCGGCGCTCGTTTTTTACGTCGTTTGCGTACGTCGTTTTCGCCGTAAGGCTTCTCCTGCTATCAGGAGGCGCAGCCAATGGTAAGTATGGACGTCGTTCCCGCGTCGCGATTTTCAAAATTTGCGTTGTTTGCGTAACTCGTTCGTGAATGGCGCTGGATGCCATTTACGTTCACGTCAAAGCCAATGACGTCCTTGCGACGTCATTTACCGCAATGCACGTCGGGAAATTTTCCCGACGGAGCATGCGCAGTACGTTCGGCGCGGGAACGCGCCTAATTTAAATGATCCACGCCCCCACGGGGATCATTTAAATTCCGCGCGCTTATGCGAAACGCTGCTGCAAATTACGGAGCAAATGCTTCGTGAATGAAGCGTAGCTCCAGTAATATACGGAGGCGTAGCGTAAAAACGGTACGCTGCGCCGCCGTATCAGTGCGCGCCCCTAGCTGAATCTACCCCACTGACACAGATACTAATTACATATTATTTTTTTTTTAATCCTACCTAAAATATACTGAACCTGACCTTTGACACTTGACTTGACCCTAAGGCCTCGTACACACGACCGAGGAACTCGTCGTAAATGAAACATCGTTTTCCTCGACGAGTTCCTTGTTAGGCTTGTCGAGAATCTTGACAAGCTTTCTTTGCGTACACACTGTCAAGACAAAATCTCGTCATTCTCAAACACGGTGACGTAAAACATGTACGACGGGACTATAAAGGGGAAGTTCGATTCTACTGGCGCCACCCTTCTGAGCATGTGCGGGTTTCTAAGCATACACACGAACGTGTTTCTCGTCGAAAACCAGCCCGACGAGGAAATTGAGACTCCCGACGAGGAAAAAGAGAACTTGTTCTCTTTTTTTCTCATCGAGTTCCACGACAGTTTTCTCGATGAAAAACATACACACGACCGTTTTCCTCTGCAAAAAAGCTCTGTTTCTTGATGGATTCTGTCGAGGAAAACGGACGTGTGTACAAGGCCTGATGCACACCATCACTTTATGTGATGAAAAAAAACGACATTTTCTGTGAAGTAAAAAAAGACGTTTTGAAAAACGACACAAAAAATTATAGCATGCTTCAATTTTTTTTTGTCGTTTTTCACAAGACATAAAACAATGTTTTCCCCCACACACGGTCATTTAAAGTGACGTTTTTAAAAACTTCGTTTTTTTTCATCACATAAAGTGATGGCGTCGGTGTCCCTCCCTGTCCACGCCGAGGCAGCTGACATTTCGCCTCGGCGTGTCTTTCCGGGTATTGCGGCTCCAGCGCTATGAGTGGCTGGAGCCGCATTGTCGTCACTCCCGCGCAAATGCGCGCGGGAGACTTCCTTCCGGTGGCTGCCAGGCCTTAAGCCAAAAATCCCCTGTGCGCATGCGCCGCTGCATTCAGCGGCTCATTGTGAGGCCTCGTAACACAACAAAGAAACTCGACGGGCGAAACACATCGTTTTCCTCGTCGAGTTCCTTGTTGGGGTTTTGAGAAACTCGACAAGCCAATTTTCTCCATTCCCGTCAAGGAAATAGAGAACATGCTCTCTTTTTTACTCGTCGAGTTTCTCGACAGTTTTCTCGCCGAAAATGTACACACGGCCGTTTCCTCGGCAAAAAAATATCTCCCAGCAAGTTTCTTCCTCGGTCGTGTGTACGAGGCCTGAGGGGAATATCTCTTAAACCGTAAAGGTTTTGGAGATATTTTTTTTACCTACAGGTAAGCTTTATTATAGGCTTACCTGTAGGTAAAAGTAAAAAAAATAACTTTAAATGGACTGTAGTGCAAATCTACAAAGTGCAAAATGCACAAAAAAATCATAGGTGTGAATCAGGCCTTAGACTAACCTGGGCACTGACCTAGATCAAACCTAGCTATTTTTTCCTTTATTTTTTATGTTTTATTATTATTATTATCCACTTGCCGACCGCATAACTTAGTTATACAGCGGCAGAGTGGCTCTCCTGTGCTGGATCATGTACCTAGTACGTAATCGCCACTTCTGGGTAGTGGGCGTACGAGTGTGCCACCGGCGCTGTGCCTGTGCTGTGATTAGACACAGACCAGCTCTGTGACGTCAGCCGACAGCGGGCTTCACTGTCTGCTGAATAGGGGTCATCTCCAACATAGAGATTGCTGATTCCCAAACATCCTAGCTAATCTTGCCAGGGTGAGATAGACGCTATTAGCCGGATTCAGGTAGAGAGGCGTATGTTTAGGTGGGCGTCGACCTAACATAGAGAGGCAAGTACAGTATTCACAAAGCACTTGCTCCCTAAGTTACGGCAGCGTAGCGTAAATGGGCCGGTGTAAGCCCGCCTAATTAAAATTATGAAGGTAGTGGGCGTGTTGTATTGAAATGAGCCGTGACCCCATGTAAATGCATGGCCGTACGAACGGCGCATGCGTGCGCATGCTCAGAATCACCTCGCATATACTCCCTAAGATACGACAGCTCAATGCGTACGACGTGAACGTAACTTACGCCCAGCCCCATTCACGTACGACTTACGTAAACGACGTAAACTCCGACGGCTGTTCCGTCGTCCATACTTTGCATTGGCTGCGCCACCTATAGAGGTGTTTTATCTTTACGCCTGATGTACGCCTTACGTAAACGGCGTAGCTTACTGCGACGGGCGTACATACGTTCGTGAATCGGCGTATCTTGCTCATTTACATATTCGACGCGTAAATCAACGGAACGGGACGTAAATATGCACCCAAGATACGACGGCGTAGGAGACTTACGTCGGTCGTATCTTGGCAAAATTCAGGTGTATCTCATTTTAAGAATGAGCGCATAGATACGACGGCGCACATTTGGACTTACGACGGCGTATCAGTAGATACACTGTCGTAAGTCTACCTGAATCTGGCTACATGTAGGAATTTGTAGTGAATCAATCGATTTCTACTAGAAACTAGATACTGGAATGCAGATCCCCACATATCATCCCAATCATCTCTGTCCAACCCTGGAGCTAAATATTTTGTACATTTACATGTTTTTATTTTATCAATGTTGGTGCATTTATTATATTTTTCCAAAAAGGGGACTTTACATTGTCAGCCATTATGTGACATGTTACTCAGGGAGTCTACAAAATGGCCCGGCTGGGGAGAAACTGAAAGTTGATTTGACTCTTCAGACTGGCACACGGCCAGCATCGGTTACAGCGTGACTAAATCTGCTAGACGCGATACGTGAAACATTGGGAGGAGGGGGGAGATGATTCATTATGTGCCACATGGTTACCAATATCACAAAGGTGGTAAGGCAAGGGGAGAGATACATTTACCACTTCTCTACTTTGGGTGTTTTTCAGATTTGGCGTTTACAAGCCTAAAACATTTTTTTTTGCTAAAAAATTACTTAAAACCCCCAAACATTATATATATTTTTTCTAACACCCTAGAGAATAAAATGGCGATCATTGCAATACTTTTTGTCGCACCATATTTGCGCAGCGGTCTTACAAGCGCACTTTTTTTTGAAAAAATTCACTTTTTTGAATTAAAAAATAAGGCAGCAATAAATTTGGCCCAATTTTTTTATATATTGTGAAAGATAATGTTATGCCGAGTAAAATGATACCCAACATGTCACGCTTAAAAATTGCGCCCACTCGTGGCATGGCGTCAAACTTTTACCCTTAAAAATCTCGATAGGCGACGTTTAAAAAATTCTATAGGTTGAATTTTTTGAGCTACAGAGGAGGTCTAGGGCTAGAATTATTGCTCTCGCTCTAACGATCGCGGCGATACCTCACTTGTGTGGTTTGAATACTGTTTTCATATGCGGACGCTACTCACGTATGCGTTCGCTTCTGCGCGCGAGCTCGTCGGGACAGGGCACTTTAAAACTTTTATTTTTTTTCTTATTTTTTTTTATTTATTTTATTTTTTTTTTACACTGGAAAAAAAAATGATCACTTTTATTCCTATTACAAGGAATGTAAACATCCCTTGTAATAGAAAAAAGCATGACAGGTCCTCTTAAATATGAGATCTGGGGTCAAAAAGACCTCAGATCTAATATTTAGACTTAAAAGCAAAAAAAAAAAAAAAAAAAATTAAATTTTGTCATTTAAAAAAATGACAACAAAAAAATTGTCTCTTTAAGACGCTGGGCGGGACTGACGTTTTGACGTCACTTCCGCCCAGCAATGCTATGGGGACGGTTGGGGGCCATCTTGCCCTCACTCGTATTCCCACAGAGCAGGCTGAAGCACCCGATCTCCTCCGCCGCTACCGACGGCTCCGGTAAGCGGCGGAGGGCGCGGGAGAGCGGCGGGAGGGGGGGGCCCCCTCCCGCCGCCGATAACGGTGATCTCGTCGCGGAGACCACCGTTATCTTTTACAGGATCGCTCACACTAAAGATGGATACCTCAGTTGTGGCAGCAGCTGCTGCCGTTACCGAGATATCCATCTTTAAAGTGCCGCCGTAAAAAGACGTAAGGCGGTCGGCAAGTGGTTAAAGTGATTGTAAAGCTTTGTGTTTTATTTTTTGAAAATAACAAACATGTTATACTCACCTGCTCTGTGTAATAGTTTTGCACAGAGCATCCCCGATCCTCCTCTTTTTCTTGTCACTGGCTCAGATGAGGAGAAGAACATCAGAAGAATGAGGTGTTTTTGGTCACCACATTCTGATTATTAGAAAATTATTTAAAAAAAAATGACATGCCAAATTTGGCATGTAAGGCCTCGCCGAGGAAACCGGTTGTGTGTACACTTTTCGACGAGGAAACTGTCGAGGATCTTTTTGAGCCAAAAAGAGAGCATGTCTTCTTTTTCCTCTACGGGAATGGGGAAATTTGGCTCGCCGAGATCCTTGACAGCCTAACAAGGAACTCGACGAGCAAAACGATGTGTTTCGCCTGTCGAGTTTCTCGGTCGTGTGTACGAGGCTTAAGGGGGTGAAGAGTCCTTAAAGTCGTTTTGGGTGGAACTCCGCTTTAAGGTGGTTCTAATAAAAGAAGAAAACCCCCTGGAAATGGGACTTTGCGAGTGACCAATACACCAAACAGTATCAAAAATGTATATTATATATATTTAGACATGGTAAAATTGGTCACGGTGGACATAGAAACATGACAACATGTGAAATAAACAATTGATGCATTAATCACATCTCTGATGACCCGACGTTTCTGGTTAAATACCTTTCTAAGACCCGGTTCACACTGGGGCGACTCGTCAGGCGACACAGCCGCCTGACAAGTCGCATCCCATTGTAGTCAATAGAACCGTTCTAATAGGAGCGACGCAAGTCGATCCGACTTAAAAAAAGGTTCTTGTACGACTTCGGGGGCGACTCGGGGCGATTTGCATTGACTTATATACAGAAGTCATTTTGCAAGTCGCCTTAGAAGTCGTCTTCAGGTCGCCTGGCCGAGTCGCCCCCGAAGTCGTGCCGCCCCAGTGTGAACCGGCTCTTAAGGGGTTATTTACAAACAGAGCACAAATGTCTATTGATAAAACACATATATGATTCATTTGCTTGTGACATCATCTGGGATGGACGAGAAGAGATGAGAGGCCGCTGGGCAGCAGAGTGTCATGAGAGAGAACTTATTACACACGCTTCTCTGCATGCTGGCTGGTAAGCGATGTGCCCCATAATGTGCAATGTGCCCTGATGTGCCACGTGCCCTGATGTGCCATGTACCCTGTGCTCTAATGTGCCCCGTTTCCTGATGTGCCCTGTGCCCCATGTCCTGATGTGCCCCGTGTCCTGATGTGTCCTGTGCTCCGTGTCCTGATTTGCTATGTGCCCTGATGTGCTATGTGCCCTGTGCCCTGATGTGATCTGATGTGCCCTGTGCCCTGATGTGATATGTTCCCTGATGTGCCCTGTGTCCTGATGTGCTATGTGCCCTGATGTGCTGTGTCTCAATGTGGTGTGCCCCGATGTGCTGTGCCCTGTACCCTGATGTGATGTGCCCTATACGTGTTGTGCCCTGATGTGCCCCGTGCCCTGATGTGCTGGGCTCTGTACCCTGATGTGCTGTACCCTGATGTGCTGTGCCCTGTACCCTGATGTGCTGTGCCCTGATGTGCTGAGCTATGTACGGTGCCCTGATGTGCACTGTACCCTGATGTGTTGTGCCCTGGGTCGGTCTGGATGAAGGCCCCCTATGTGATGGCATGTGTGTGTGTGGGGGGGGCAGCATTGAAGGACCCAGCAAAGGGGCGGAAAAGGGAGTAAATCCGGGCCTGTGCATCCTGGGGGTACCTTTGGCCATGTGACCAGAATTTATCCTTTATCCATCTTTATATGCACACACGAATGCATACCCATTCGGTATAACTAGAAGACATATTAGTTTCAGAGTAACTTGGTTTTGAGAGTGTTTTGCAAGACAAGCAACATTTTTTAATACATTTTGTCTTGATATAAGAGTAGTGTCAGGTCACAACTGATTATAAAAGAGAAGAGAGGCGCCTCTAAGGGCCCTTTCACACTGGTGCGTTTTTGTGGTAAAAATAGCGCTATTAAAACGCTCCCCATGCCCCCTCCATTGAAATGAATTAAAAACCGCTGTAAAACGCGGTAAAAACGGAGCGTTAAAATCGCGGTAAAACACCGCGATTTTACCGTGTTTTTAATTCATTTCAATGGTGAGGGGCATGGGGAGCGTTTTAATAGCGATATTTTTACCGCGAAAATGCGGCAAAAACGCAGCAGTGTGAAAGGGCCCTTAGTGTAGCAATATGGTTACATTTAATGAAGGTACAAAATTTACCAAGTCACATGTTTGGTGATTAAAAGAGGCACATCTAAGTATGCAGGCATTTGGGGAAAGCTGTCCACATAGACCGTCCTCCTCACTGCCATCGATGTCATCCCTTCCACGCTGTGCTCCACAAGCAATTCAAGCCTCGTTTTCAGATCGCTCTACTGCAGGGTAGTCTTCCTGGTCACGATTGCAGACGGACAGCGGTGAGAGCCGGCGGTGTGGAGGACGGTCTATGTGTTCAGCTTTCCCCCGGATCCCTGCATACTTAGATGTGCCGCTTTTAATCATCAACCATGTGAGTTGCTAAATGTTGTATCTTCATTAAATGCAACCATATTGCTACACTTAGAGGCGCCTCTCTCCTCTTTTATACTCTGGAGCTCCTGCTGGATTTTGCTACTAATCCCCTTGTGGAGGCTTCCATTTGTGGATGGACATTTTATGGTTACACAACCAATCACATTGCTAGAATCTTTTTATATGGACTATAAACTGAAGGACTTATGAATAAATGGTTGTGGAACGAATCATCTGAGTTTCCATTATTTCTTATGAGGAAATTTGCTTTGATATACAAGTGCTTTGGATTACAAGCATGTTTCTGGAGCGAGTTATGCTCACAATTCAAGGTTTTACTGTATTATCATTATGTTATTTTCACCTACCCAGATCATACCAGTTCTAATGTCATTTTTTTTTGGCCAACGTTTGGACCTTCGCTGGAATATCTCCTTTGCTTGCAAGGTGTGTAGACCTCTAGATCTGTCCGTCCAGTCTCTCTTTCCTTGGGGGCTCTGGGTCTCTTTCTTACTCTTTACACAAATAATTGCTACGACTGTAAGTGTTTGATATTTCTATCAATATTTGCCTTCAGCTTTGTCTTTTTCAGCCTATGTTTATTGTCTTTTTAATCATATATGTGTTTTATCAATAGACATCTGTTTGTAAATAACCCCTGAAGAAAGGCATCTAACCAGAAATGTCGGGGTCATCAGAGATGTAATTATTGGGGTAGATTCAGGTACATTTGCGCAGTTCTTACGGAAGTGCAGCGCACCGTTTGCCGCTGCGCCTCCGTAAATTACCTGCGCTACGCTTGATTCACGGAGCAGTAGCTCCGTAAATTGCGTGGGCGCTCCTGAAAAATGCCCGGCGTAAGAGCGCGCAATTTAAATGATCCCATAGGGGGCGTGGATCATTTAAATTAGGCGCGTACCCGCGCCGAACGTAGTGCACATGCTCCGTCGGGAAACTTTCCCGACGTGCATTGCGGTAAATGACGTCGCAAGGACGTCATTTGCTTCCAAGTGAATGGCGTCCAGCGCCATTCACGATTCACTTACGCAAACTACGTAATTTTTCAAAAACGCGACGTGGGAACGACGGGTATACGTAGCATTGGCTGCCCCTGCTAATAGCAGGGGCAGCCTTACGCAAAAACCGACGTACGCAAACGACGTAAACTGCGTACGCAGGGCTCGCGTAGGGTTGTGAATTGGCTTTAGTATGCAATTTGCATACTATACGCTGACCACTACGGGAATGCCCCCTAGCGGCCATCGTAAGAATGCAGCCTACGATATGACCGGCATAAGAGCCTTATGCTAGTCATATCTTAGGCTGCAGTCGGCGTAACGAGGTTCCTGAATCAGGAGCATTCGAAACGCCGGCGCAAGTAAGCAATTGCGCTGCATAACTATGGTAACGCAGACGCAATTGCTACCTGAATCTACCCCATTGTCTGTATATCCATCAATTGTTTATTTTACATGTTGTCATGTTCCATTGTCATGTCCACTGTGACAATTTTACCATGTCTAAATATAATAAATACATTTTTGATACTATTTGGTGTATTGGTCACTCTAGGCTACATTCACACCTGAGCGTTTTGTCACCTGAAGCGCAACGCTCAAAGACGCTAGAGGGGAAAAATAACATTATTCTCTATGGAGATGGTTCACATCTCCAACGCAAAACGCCGAACGCCGAACGAACGCCGAACGCCTGAATTTCAAACAAGTCCCGGACCCTTTTTTGATGCGCGAATCGGGCGGCTTGGGCGTTTTCCATTGATACCAATGACCTGTACAAAACCGCGGTAAAAAACGCTGCATTTTGTCGCGGCAAATCGCGGTAAAAAATGCCGCAATTTGTCGCGGTAAAAAACGCAGCAAATCGCCTACGCTTAGGCTCCATTCACACCTGAGCGACAAAACGCCTGAAGCGCGACGCTCAGATACGCTGGAGTTGAAAAATAACATTGTTGTCTATGGAGATGGTTCACATCTCCACGCCGAACGCGTTAGCCGACAATGACATGTAAAAAACCGGGGTTAAAAACGACGCGTTTTGTCGCGGCTAATCGCGGTACAAAATGCCGCAATTTGTCGCGGTACAAAACGCCGCGCTAAGGTGTGAATGCAGCCTAAGCGCCCTGAGCGTAGCGTTTTGCGGCGTTTTTTACCACGATTTGCCGCGACAAAACGCAGCGTTTTTTACCGCGATTTGCCGCGACAAAACGCGGCGTTTTTTACAGGTCTAGGGTCACCAATGTAAAACTCCCAAATTCGAGCGACAAAAAAGGGTCCAGAACTTGTTTGGGCTTCAGGCGTTCGGCGTCAGGCGTTTTGTAGTGGAGATGTGAACCATCTCCATAGAGAATAATGTATTTTTTCCCCTCTAGCGTTTTGGGGGCGTCGCGCTTCAGGCGACAAAACGCTCAGGTGTGAATGCAGCCTCAAAGTCCCATTTCCTGAGGGGGTTTTCTTCTTTTATTAGAACCACCCAAAAGGACTTTAACCTCCCTGGCGGTATGATTCTGTATGGAATTTTGTACCAAAAGCGGTACAATTTTTTGCATGGAAATTTGGCGTTTTATACTGCAGGCCTGCAATTCTTAGGAATAACTCACTTAAATCTGACCAAACAAGAGTCTAGTAGACATCGCGGGTATGATAAAGTTTAAAACACAAAATCATAAATTATAATATAATAAATAAATATAAATAATTATAACAAATGATAATGTAATTATAATAAAAATTATTCAATAATGTAATCAAATCAAAAACACTGAAATTTGCTCAGTTGCAGAATTGTCGCTGTCATTACTTTTATATTTTTAGGACGAATTTCCCCACAAATCGCTATCGCACAATTCTGCAAGTGATTATAATTTATTATCGCTGTTTTCTAGCTGCTCTAAAATCACTTTTGACATAAAGGGACACTTTTGGTTGCTATGGACAATCTACAGTATACTGTATGTAAGGTGTTTGTTTACTTTTTTAAATTTGGCGCCGTTCTCCGCCCCCGTGCGTCGTAACGTCGCAGGGAACGGAGATCGGCGGCACACAGGCACTGTGAATCGAGCGAGGAGACACTGCTCGCTCACACAGCGGGGATGCATCGCTGGATCCAGGGACAAGGTAAGCCGCGCGCCGCTGCGCACTCTGCACAGCTACCCCGAGCGTGACTCGGGGTTACCGATAGTAGCATGGAAAAACCACCCCGAGTCACGCTCGGGAACACCGCTAGGCAGATTAACCGCTTCAGGCCAGGAAGATTTTACCCCCTTCCTGACCAGAGCACTTTTTACAATTTGGCACTGCGTTGCTTTAACTGACAATTGCGCGGTCACACCCAAACAAAATGTGTGTCCTTTTTTCCCCACAAATAAAGCTTTCTTTTGGTGGTATTTGATCACCTCTTGGTTTTTAGTTTTAAACAAAAAAAAAAGCGCCAATTTTGAAAAAAGAAACAATATTTTTTACCTCTTGCTATAATAAATATCCCCCAAATAAAATAAAAAAAATAATAATAATAATTTCTTCATCAGTTAGGCCAATATATATTCTTGTACATATTTTTAGTAAAAAAAAAAAATCACAATATTCTTTTATTTGTGCAAAAGTTAAAGCGTCTGCAAACGATGGGAAAGATTTATGGAATTTTTATAAAAATTTTTTTTTACTAGTAATGGCGGTGATCTGCGATTTTTAGAAGTACTGCGACATTGTGACGGACAGATCGGAGACTTCTGACATTTTTTTGGGCTACTGGCATTTACTGTATATATCGGCGTATACCGCGCACTTTTTTGCCCTGAAAATCAGGGCAAAATCGTGGGTGCGCGGTATACGCCGATACCCGCTTTCCCGCGCCGAGTTTGAATACTGCGCCGACATATACAGAGCGCAGTACACTCGGGTATAGTCGGGCAGTCTCGGCTCCTTCCGCGCTCACGTCTTGGACGTACAGGACGTCAGCGCGAGAGTTGCCGAGCCTGCCCGACAATACACGAGTGTACTGCGCTCTGTATATGTTGGCGCAGTATTCAAACTCGGCGCGGGAAACGAGCGGCGAGGACGCCGTAGAAGGACGCCGGACCCGACGAAGAGGACACCCGAAGCCGCAGACGGACGCCGGACCTGACGAGGCCGCCAAATGGACGCCGCACAAGACACCAAAACTGTAAGTACAAAAAAACTTTTTTCCACAGGAATCCGCTGCAACTTTAGGGGTGCGCGCTATACGCGGGAGCGCACTATACCCCAATAAATACGGTATACAGCGATCAGTGCTAGAAAATGCACTGATTACTGTGTAAATGTCACAGGGAAGGGATTAACACTAGGGGGCGATCAAGGGGTTATATGTGTGTTGCCTTAGTGCAGGGGGTGTCAAACTCAATTTGATCATGGGCCGCATCAGCATTATGGGCCAGTTGTATCTGTAAGATTAGATGTCCACCCCACCATCAGTAGTTGAGTCCCCCACTCTCCCTCATGTCACCCCCTTTCCTTATGCTGCTGCTGGGAAGATGAATGCATTGCTTAAAAGCAGAAAGTACAGGGTCTGGAGGAGGACCAGAGGAGGGCTGGAGCTCTCCTGCAGCTGCAGGAGAGGTGTGAGGGCCACATAAAATGGCCTGGAGGGCCGGATTCGGCCCACGGGGCCTTGTGTTTGACACCTGTGCCTTAGTGTGTTCTAACTGTATGGGGATAGGATTGACTAGGAACAAACGATATGGCTCCTCTCCTCTGACAGCACAGGAATTTGTGTGTTTACAAACAAAAATCCTTATGCTGGCACTTGTGCATGCGCGCCCTCTGATGGCGAAAAAGGGTAGGACATACCTGTACAGGATTTCACCCAGGAGAGCCATTGTGCTTCAGTATATCTGCGAGGCATGATCGGGAACCAGTTAAGGACTCTTCACCCCCTTACATGCCACATTTGACATGTCATTTTTTTTAGGGGGGGGGGCGGGGGGAGTGGGTACCTAATTTTGACAGGTGCCCCCTCCCACTTCCACTCAGGCTACCCAGGCGACTCTAACGGAAGTTCTCCTCTTCCCTCCCTCCCTGCAATCTTCTGGAACACATCACAGGTCCCAGAAGATTGCCCGGCCATTGAGAAGGCGCAGCGTGACTTGCGCACGCACAGTGTGCACCCGGCTATGAAGCCGCAAGCTGTCACACCTGGGTGGCCACACTTGCGATACCGGCGCCGGGGGGGAGAACCGAGAGTTAGGACGGCGGCACCGCTGGACCATGGGACAGGTGAGTGCGTGTTTATTAAAAGTCAGCAGCCACGCTTTTTGTAGCTGCTGATTTTAAAGAAATACAAAACCGAATGGGACTTTAATACATTTTATTTGGGGTAATGCCCGAGGCCTGTGCGTGTTTTTGCACCTCCGATGCACTGATTGCGGTTGCAATGCTCTGCAGTGCTGCATGCAAATATTTAATAAATGTACATTTTTGTATTTTATCAATGTTGGTGCATTTATTATATTTTCCCAAAAGGTGGACTATGCCTTTAAATCTCATATGAGATTCTAGTGACGGGGTTACTTCCACATTTAGAAGGCAGGATCGATGTATTCATGTTTTTGTATAACTTCCTGGTGACATGTTCATATTGTCAGCCATTATGCGATATGTTACTCGGGGAGTCTACAAAATGGCCGGCTGGGGAGAAACTGAAAGTTCATTTGACTCTTCAGACTGGCAGACGTCCAGCATCGGTTACAGCGTGACTAAATCTGCTAGACGCAATGCGTGAAACATTGGGAGGAGGGGGGGGGGACGCCTTCTCTGCCACAAATTTGATATCACAATGATGTTATGCAGGGCTGCTGTTATAAAAATCACGGGGCTCCATAAAGCCTGTCTGTATCTGTCCCCCATCCCTGTCCGGAAGTGACTGAGGACATAGATTTATCAGTCTCTTTTTCTGTAGCCTCAGCTACACAGATCAATGAATTGGAAGCACTCTGAGGCTCCTGTTTACTCACAAAACACAGTTTACTATGCTTCAGTGATGAATGGACACAGTAGTGATTGGTACTGATCACTCACTTAGGTAGATTCAGGTAGAGTTAGGCCGACTTATCAGTAGATAAGCCGACCTAACTCAGAATCTATGCCGACCTATGTTTAAGCGTATGCTCAAACAGAGATACGCTTAAACATATCTAAGATACGACGGCTTGCGCCGCCCTATCTTAGATTGCAATATTTTGGATGGCCGCTAGGTGGCGCTTCCATTGCGGTCGGCGTAGAATATGTAAATGAGTTGATACGCCGATTCACGAACGTACGCCCGGCCGCCGCAGTCGATTTACGCCGTTTCCGTAAGGCATTAGCAGGCCTAAAGTTATTCCATCTATTACCGTGTTTCCCCAAAAATAAGACGTACTCCGAAAATAAGCCGTAGCGGGATTTCGACGCAAGATCGAAATATAAGACATCCCCCCGAAAATAAGACGTAGCGATGGCGTGTCGAATCCCTGAAAATAAGACGTAGCGATGGCGTGTCGAATCCCTGAAAATAAGACGTAGCGATGGCGTGTCGTATGCGTAGCGGCGCGGGCGGGAAAACAAGACGTGATAGGCGTAATGTACTGGTGCGGAGCTCAGGAGCTGTAAAGAAGTCGTGCAGCCCTTCTTATCTGCTCCACGGTATCTCTAAGTGACCGGAGAGGTGTCGGCAGCCCCATAAATACGGTAAGGTCGGCTCCATACTGTTGTACCATACTTGCCGGAAAAAAAAATAAGACGTCCCCCGAAAATAAGCCATAGTGTGATTTCTGGAGGAAAAATAAATATAAGACGGTGTCTTATTTTCGGGGAAACACGGTAGGTGGAATAACAATGTTAAAGTATGGCCGCCGTTCCCGCCGCGAGATTCGAATTTTTTACGTCGTTTGCGTAAGTCGTCCGCGAATCGGGATTTACGTCGTTTACGTCCACGTCTAAATCAATAGGCCCGTGCGGCGTACTTAGCCGCAATGCACACTGGGAAATGTAGGCGCCTGGCGCATGCGCAGTTAAAAAAAAAACGTAAAAAACGTGAGGTCAAGCCTCATTGCCATCAAACACGCCTCCCCTCCAACACATTTGAATTTGGCGCCCTTACGCCCGCCCGCTTTAGGCTACGCCGCCGTATATTAGCAGGCAAGTATATTGAGAATCATTACTAGCCTAGCTAATTTTTTTTTTTAATCCAAAAACAAGTTTATTGATCATAAATTTGTCACTTACAGTCCAAAGTACCGTACTCATAAACAATAGAGCAAATCCATACATGGCCATGAGCCTAGCTAATTTACGGCGGCGTAGCCTAAACACGCTAAGCTACGCCGCCGTAACTTTAATCCAATGTACCTGAATCTACCTGATTGTGTTCATTCAGTAGAGGAAGGGACCAATACATTTTAAATTTACCGACCCCTTCCCCGCTCTCCATCCTGAAACATCCCCCTGTGTGCCCGCAGCAGCTGCCGGCAGGAGAAAAGAGGAGGAAAGACGGAAGGGCTGTGGGGGACAAGGGCACACATGGGGGGGGGGGGGGGGCCAACAGCAGATGGAAGACACACCAAATGTCTGGCCCACCAGCACGTAATAAATTCATGTGTACCCTTCACGCCGACCGTACGCAAATATGCAGCCTCGGTTTGAAGGGGTTGTACCGGGGTGATGCCTGCAGCTGCACACATAACCCCGGTACTGTTTTTTAGAAGCCGCTCGGTTGTTATCCAAAGCAGCAGGAGGGGATGCCCCGCCTCCTCCCGCGGCGCGCTTGGTCTCTCCCGTCCCATCAGGAGGCCAGAGCGAACCAGCTGGCACGTTCTCGGATCTAGTAACCCCGAAGCGATGTTATGACATCACTTCCAGTTTACAGAAGACAAATAGGCGTTTTGAGTGCAAAGGATATATTTGGTGTCTTACAGACCCCCGATCCCTCCATAAAGAGTACCTGTCACATCCTATTACTAACAGAAGAGATGTTTACATTCCTTCTGACAGCAATTAAAGTGATCAGAAATATTTTTTCAAAGGGACAGTGTAAATAAAAAAAGAGGGGGGCTGGGTAGGGGGGATTTGTGGTGTAAAGGGGTTGCTGTGTAATATGCAGGGGGGCTGTCACTGTGTAATGTAAATGGGTCCAGTGGTATGGGGCTGTGTAATGTAAAGGGGTCTAGAGGTGCAGTTATTGTGTAATATAAAGGGGTCCAGAGGTGCAGGAGCTGTGTAATGTAAAGGGGTCCAGAGGTGCAGGAGCTGTGTAATGTAAAGGGGTCCAGAGGTGCAGGAGCTGTGTAATGTAAAGGGGTCCAGAGGTGCAGGAGCTGTGTAATGTAAAGGGGGCCAGAGGTGCAGGAGCTGTGTAATGTAAAGGGGGGCAGAGGTGCAGGGTGCTGTGTAATGTAAAGGGGGCCAGAGGTGCAGGGTGCTGTGTAATGTAAAGGGGGCCAGAGGTGCGGGGGCTGTGTAATGTAAAGGGGTCCAGAGGTGCGGGAGCTGTGTAATGTAAAGGGGTCCAGAGGTGCAGGAGCTGTGTAATGTAAAGGGGTCCAGAGGTGCAGGAGCTGTGTAATGTAAAGGGGGCCAGAGGTGCAGGAGCTGTGTAATGTAAAGGGGTCCAGAGGTGCAGGAGCTGTGTAATGTAAAGGGGTCCAAAGGTGCAGGAGCTGTGTAATGTAAAGGGGGCCAGAGGTGCAGGAGCTGTGTAATGTAAAGGGGGGCAGAGGTGCAGGGTGCTGTGTAATGTAAAGGGGGCCAGAGGTGCAGGGTGCTGTGTAATGTAAAGGGGGCCAGAGGTGCGGGGGCTGTGTAATGTAAAGTTGTCCAGAGGTGCGGGGAGCTGTGTAATGTAAAGGGGGCCAGAGGTGCAGGGGCTGTGTAATGTAAAGGGGGCCAGAGGTGCAGGGGGGTGTAATGTAAAAGGGTCCAGAGGTGTGGGGGCTGTTTGCATACATTAAATCTGGCCCTTAAGTGGAAGAAAGTTGCTGACCCCTGCCATAAGGAATCAGAATTGCAAAACATATTCAAGGAATGAATGTCCCGGCACCAGTGATAGAAATGGTACCCAAATATTGGTGTCAGTGGGTGGAATGGAGACCCCATCACTGGTGGTAGGAATGATGACCTATCATTGGTTTCAGTGGGAGGAATAGTGATCTGTCATTGATTTCAGTGGTCATAAAAAGGAATAGTGCCCTGTCAGTGGAGAAATGATGGCCCATCATTGGTGTCAGTGGGAGGACTGGTGCCCCATCACTGGTGTCACGGGTTAGTAAGAGGAAAGGTGGCCCATCAGTGGGGTCATTGTTACGGATCCTTCCCCAAAATGTTGGAAGAAAATGGTGCCCCATCATTGGTGTCAGTGGTTATCTGGAGGATTGGTACCCCATTATTATTGTCAGTGGGAGAAATGGTGCCCCATCACTGGGGTCAGTAGAGGAAATGGTGTCCTATCTTTGGTGTCGATGGGAAGAATAGTGCCCTACTGTTAGTGTCTATGGAAGGAATGGTGCTGCCAGGTGGAGAAATAGTGCTCCGTCATTTTTGTCAGAGGGAGTAATAGTGATCACTTGGTACTCTGTCATTGCTGTCAGTGAGAGTAATGGTGCCCCATCATTGGTGTCAGTGGGATAAATAGTCCCCTATTATTTCTGTCAATATTCAGCAATCGGGCGGTGCCATTGCCGGCAATAGCATGTCAAATCGCACACCGAATCGGATCAATGTGTTTGTGACCTGCACATAGCTGTGATGGTCAACTTCATATAGGGGGTCTCAAGTGTGGCTCCTGTGACAAAAGGCCACACTTAATGTTCACTGAATATAGTGCTACAGAAAGCTGACACTGCAGGCATGCAACAGGAGATGGTCAGAGACTACAAAAATGCAACAGGAGATGGTCAGAGACTACAAAAATGCAACAGGAGATGGTCAGAGACTACAGGAATGGTATAAGAGACAATAAGAGACTACAGGCATACAACAAGAGATGGTCAAAGACTGCAGGCATGCAATAGGAGATAGTGAGAGGCTACAGAAATGGTCAGAGACTACAGACATTCAACAGGAGATGGCCAGAGACTACGGGCATGCAACAGAAAATGGTCAGAGACTATGCACATGCAACAGGAGATGGTCAGAGACAACAGGCACAGTACAAGAGACATTACTAGACTACAGGCATCTACAAGAGATGGTCAGAGACAATAAGCATGCAACAGAAGATGGTCAGAGACTACAGGCATGCAACAGGAGATGGTCAGAGACTATGCGCATGCAACAGGAGATGGTCAGAGACAACAGGCACAGTACAATAGACATTACTAGGCTACAGGCATGCTACAAGAGATGGTCAGAGACTACAGGCAGCTACAAGAGATGGTCAGAGACAATAAGCATGCAACAGAAGATGGTCAGAGACTACAGGCATGCAACAGGAGATGGCCAGAGACTATGCGCATGCAATAGGAGATGTCAGAGACTACGGGCATGCAACAGGAAATGGTCAGAGACTATGCGCATGCAACAGGAGATGGTCAGAGACAACAGGCACAGTACAAGAGACATTACTAGACTACATGCAGCTTCAAGAGATGGTCAGAGACAATAAGCATGCAACAGAAGATGGTCAGAGACTACAGGCATGCAACAGGAGATGGTCAGAGACTATGCGCATGCAACAGGAGATGGTGAGAGACAACAGGCACCTTACTAGAGACATTACTAGACTACAGGCTTGCTATAAGAGATGGTCAGAGACTACAGGCTTGCTATAAGAGATGGTCAGAGACTACAGGCTTGCTACAAGAGATGGTCAGAGACTACAGGCTTGCTACAAGAGATGGTCAGAGACTAAAGCATGGTATAAGAGACATTAAGATACTACAGGCATGCTACAAGAGTGGTCAGAGACTACAGACATGGTATAAGAGACAGTAAGCTACTGCAGGCATGCCACAAGAGATGGTCAGAGACTACAGGCTTGCTATAAAAGATAGTCAGAGGCTACAGGCATGGTACAAGTGACTACAGGCTTGCTATAAGAGATGGACATAGAACACAGGCATGCAACAGGAGATGGTCAAAGACTACAGGAGATGGTCAGAGACTACAGGAGATGGTCAGAGGCTACAGGAGATGGTCAGAGGCTACAGGAGATGGTCAGAGGCTACAGGAGATGGTCAGAGACTACAGGAGATGGTCAGAGGCTACAGGAGATGGTCAGAGGCTACAGGAGATGGTCAGAGGCTACAGGAGATGGTCAGAGGCTACAGGAGATGGTCAGAGGCTACAGGAGATGGTCAGAGACTACAGGAGATGGTCAGAGGCTACAGGAGATGGTCAGAGGCTACAGGAGATGGTCAGAGGCTACAGGAGATGGTCAGAGACTACAGGAGATGGTCAGAGGCTGTAATGGTCAGAGACTACAGGAGATGGTCAGAGGCTACAGGAGATGGTCAGAGGCTGTAATGGTCAGAGACTACAGGAGATGGTCAGAGGCTACAGGAGATGGTCAGAGGCTACAGGAGATGGTCAGAGACTACAGGAGATGATCAGAGACTACAGGAGATGGTCAGAGGCTGTAATGGTCAGAGACTATGGGCATGCTACTCTAGTTTCTCTAGTTATTCTCAGGTTGGATGTTATTTGTTTTGTAACAAAGGGTAACATTTGTATCTCTCAGTATTTATTGTTATGATACAATATTAGGAAGTATTTATTTTACATAGGAAGAGTCACATCCGATATTGTTGGGAATATTGATGGGATGAAGTCACACACAGAATAAGATGAAGACAGATCTGCCAACAAAAGTATAAAATCCGATCTATAGAATAGAGGGAATGCGGACATGGAGATCTATGATTACCGCGGACAATGTACGGATATAGGAGGCCAGCGTGTACAGAAGACACTTACCGTCCCCGGGCGGTGTGGTAGGTGTCCGGGCTCCTGTGCTTTCTCCGGGTAGTCGGGCTTCTATGGAGGGGACGGCTCGGTGCTGTGCTCCGCTCTGATCGGTGCCCGGTGTCGCTCGGTGGAGTATATGGAGGGGGAGGGGAGGCGCCGCCTGCATAGGGGAATTCTCCGCTGATACTTTCACTTTCCCTTTACTGTAATAGAAGCCGATTCCCGGAAAGCGGCCGGGGAGTCTGATAGACGCTTGAGAGAGGGCGGAGGAGCAGAGACCACACACCGGAGAGGACAGAGCATAGACACCGGAGAGGACAGACACCGGAGAACACAGAGCATAGACACCGGAGAGGACAGACACCGGAGAGGACAGACACCGGAGAGGACAGAGCATAGACACCGGAGAGGACAGAGCATAGACACCGGAGAGGACATCAGAAGTCCTGCTAAGGACAGACAGAGGAGTACATACAGACAGGTAAGTCCTATAGATCCCTCATACAGAGGAGTGCAGAGACAATACATGGAGGATGGACAGACACTGGACAGTACATAGCTGTGGTGGCCAACTTCATACATAAGGGGCCTCAGTGTGGCTCCTGACATTGCCAAAGGGCCACACTTAACCAGTTGGTAACCGCCCTATAGCCAAAATACGGCTACAGAGCGGTTCCTGTACTCTAGGAGGGCGTCAATGTACGTCCTCCCAGAGACTGCGTTGTGCGCGCCCGAGCGGGCGCGCACACGCGATCGCCGGTGCTCGCCGGGTCTACGGGACCCGCAGCAACAGCACTCGCGGTAAGGAGCCAATGGAAGCGGCTCCTTACCACGTGATCGCGCCGTCCAATGACGGCGCGATCACTTGTAAACAAACCGGCGTCATGTAATGACGCCGGTTCCTCCCTCTCCTCTCTGTACCGTTCGGTACAGTGTGAGAGGAGAGGGAGGGGGGGGGATCGGGCGGCAGCAGCAGCCGCCGCACTGTGGGCTGGATCTGTGACAATTGCAGTCACAGATCCAGCCATCCCTGCGCAATACTCTGCAGTAAAAAAAAAATAATGATGAGTGCAATACCCCACCCCATACTCTGCAATACCCCACCCCATACTCTGCAATACCCACCCTGGGGGGGTGGGTATTGCAGAGTATGGGGTGGGGTATTGCAGAGTATGGGGTGGGGTATTGCAGAGTATGGGGTGGGGTATTGCAGAGTATTGCACTCATCATTTTTTTTATTTTACTCTGCAATACCCACCCACCCATACTCTGCAATACCCACCCACCCATACTCTGCAATACCCACCCCCCCATACTCTGCAATACCCCCCCCCCCCATACTCTGCAATACCCCCCCCCATACTCTGCAATACCCCCCCCCATACTCTGCAATACCCCCCCCATACTCTGCAATACCCCCCCCATACTCTGCAATACCCCCCCCATACTCTGCAATACCCCCCCATACTCTGCAATACCCCCCCCCATACTCTGCAATACCCCCCCCCATAATCTGCAATACCCCCCCATACTCTGCAATACCCCCCCAATACTCCGCAATACCCTCAATACTCCAATACCTTGCAATACGTCGCCTATGGGGATTTTTAAGTAGCAACGTTTGGCGCAATTTCACGAGCGTGTGCAATTTTGAAGGGTGACATGTTGGGTATCTATTTACTCGGCGTAACTTCATCTTTCATATTATGCAAAAACATTGGGCTAACTTTACTGTTTTTTTTTTTTTTTAAGCACAAAACTGTTTTTTTTTTTAAAAACACGCGTTCAAAAAATTGCTGCGAAAATACCGTGCAAGATAAAAAGTTGCAACAACCGCCATTGTATTCTCTAGGGTCTTTGAAAAAAAAGCATATATAATGTTTTGGGTTTCTATGTAATTTTTTTAGCAAATAAATGATGATTTTTACATGTAGGAGAGAAATGTCAGAATTGGCCTGGGTGCTCCAGAACGCCTGATGGTGCTCCCTGCATGTTGGGCCTCTCTATGTGGCCACGCTGTGTAAAAGTCGCAAACATGTGGTATCGCTATACTCGGGAGGAATAGCAGAATGTGTTTTGGGGTGTAATTTGTAGTATGCATATGCTGTGTGTGAGAAATAACCTGCTAATATGACAGAAACTAGATTTTTTTTTTTTTTTTTTACAGAATTTTCAGTCTTTTTTCTTTTATAGCGCAAAAAATAAAAACCGCAGAGGTGATCAAATACCACCAAAAGAAAGCTCTATTTGTGGGAAAAAAAGGATATAAATTTCAGATGGGTACAATGTTGTATGACTGAGTAATTGTCATTCAAATTGTGAGAGCACCGAAAGCTGAAAATTGGTCTGGTGATTAAGGGGGTTTTCGTGCCCAGTGGTCAAGTGGTTAATATTCACTGAATACAGCCCTATAGAAATCAGAGACTATAGGCATGTTACAAGAGACATTAAGAGACTACATGCATAGAACAAGAGATGGTCAGAGACTATAGGCATGTTACAAGAGACCTTAAGAGACTACATGCATAGAACAAGAGATGGTCAGAGACTATAGGCATGTTACAAGAGACCTTAAGAGACTACAGGCATAGAACAGGAGATGGTCAGAGACTATAGGCATGTTACAAGAGACCTTAAGAGACTACAGGCATGCTATAAGAGATGGTCAGAGGCTACAGGCATGCTATAAGAGATGGTCAGAGGCTACAGGCATGCTGAAAGGCATGGTCAGAGACTATGGGCATGTGACAGGCGATAGAGACTATACCCATGCTGCAACAGATGGTCAGAAACTACTGGCATGCAACAGGAGATGGTCAGAGACTATAGGCACGCTGCAAGAGATGGACAGAGAAAACAGGCATACAACAAGAGATGGCCAAAGACTACAGGCATGATACAAGAGATGGTCAGAGACTATAGGCACGTTACAAGAGACCACAGGCATAGTACAAGACTTATACTTTAAGCAGCTACAAGGGATAGTCATAGACTACAGGCATACCACAAAAGATGGTCAGAGACTTCAGGAATAGTACAAGAGATGTCACAGACTATAGGCATGCAACAAGACATGGTCAGAGACTACAGGCATGCTACAAGAGATGGTCAGAGACTACCGGCATGCTACAAGAGATGGTCAAGAGACTATAAGCATGTTACAAGAGACCTTAAGAGACTACAGGCATGCTACAAGAGATGGTCAGAGACTACCGGCATGCTACAAGAGATGGTCAGAGACTATAAGCATGTTACAAGAGACCTTAAGAGACTACAGGCATGCTATAAGAGATGGTCAGAGGCTACAGGCATGCTATAAGAGATGGTCAGAGGCTACAGGCATGCTATAAGAGATGGTCAGAGGCTACAGGCATGCTATAAGAGATGGTCAGAGGCTACAGGCATGCTGAAAGACATGGTCAGAAACTATGGGCATGTTGCGATAGACACTATACGCATGCTGCAAGAGATGGTCAGAAACTACTGGCATGCAACAGGAGATGGTCAGAGACTGACACATCAGACACTTTTGACACATTTTTGGGACCATTGTCATTTTCACAGCAAAAAGTGCTATAAATATGCACTGTTTACTGTGAAAATGATACTTACAGTGAAGGGGTTAACCTGTAAGGAGCGCTGAAGGGGTTAAGTGTTTCCTAGGGAGAGCTTCAAACTGTTAGGGGGCGTGGCTTGCCGTGACACATCTTGTGGGGGCGTGGCTTTGCGTGTGACTTCAGTGAACGTCGTTCCCTATGACAGAGAACAGCCGATCAGTGGCAGTCAAACTAGGAAGAACAAGGAAAGGTTTGTTTACACTTACCTCTCCCCGTTCTTCAGCTCTGTGACCCGATCGCAGGACACCGGTGGCGATCGGGTCCGCAGGCCCCGCGGTCACGGAGCACAGGACCAGGTCACGAGACCCACGGCTTTTAAAGGCGACGTACAGGTACGTGCTTGTGCCCAGCCGTGCCCTTCTGCCGACGTATATCGGCGTGAAGGGGTCCTTAAAGAGGAGTTCCACCCAAAAATGGAACTTCCTCTTAACCCACTCCTCTCCCCCTTACATGCCACATTTGGCATGTAATTTTTTTGGGGGGGGGAGTGGGGGCTTCAGGAGAAGGGGACTTCCTGTCCCACTTCCTCCTTCCGCCGAGGGGCTGCTAAGGCGATACGTCATATCGCCTTTTGGCAGCCCCTCCCTGTAGGCGATCGCCTGGGACACGTGACAGGTCCCAGACGATCGCCTGTCCAATCAAACAGCGCCGGGCCGCACCGCGCGCGCATGCGCAGTTGGTGCCCGGCCGTGAAGCCGAAAGCTGTCACAGCCGGGTGCCCACAGTGACAATGAAGACGCCGGCCGGGGAGGGGGGGGAGAGGAGCGGACCCCCGGCCGGCGCGTCGCTGGAGCAGGTAAGTGTCAGTTTATTAAAAGCCAGCAGCTACACTTTTTGTAGCTGCTGACTTTTAATAAACTTAAAAAATGGGTGGAAAACCCCTTTAAGTGGTTAAAGGGGTTGTAAAGGATTTTTTTTAAAAACATACCATACTTACCTCCACTGTGCAGTTTGTTTTGCACAGAGTGGCCCGATCTTCATCTTCTGGGGTCCCTCGGTGGCTGTCTCGGCTCCTCCCCGCAACAGCTAACCCCCATTCTCGGAAGCGCTCTACCAAGGGGGTTAGCTTGCAGGCACGCTCCCGTGATCACTCGGTCCCGCCCCCGGGGCACGGCGTCATTGATTTGATTGACTGCAGCGGGAGCCAATCTCCAATGAAGAGCCGCGTCAAGCTGGGGGAAACCATTGCGGGATCGCGCCCATGGAGTTTCGTGGCTTAGGTAAGTAAGACGGGGGGGGCGAGAGTGCAAGGTGTTTTTTCACCTTACGGCATAGGATGCTTTAAGGTGAAAAAACACAACGCTTTAAACCCCTTTAACTTTTTGATGATATTCGAATTTCATGAGATGCACCCATATATGCACCTATCTCCAGTGATGTTTCATTAAGACAATGTGTTTTTCTTTCTGTCATTAGACTCTGCCATGATGAATCCCCTGTGGCCATTGTCTTGCCTCGTTGGTGTGGATCTTCTCACCATCCACCTCCTTGAGTCCCTTCTAAACGTCTTCATCCCTCTGGGTTTCCTGCTGATCTGGGTAATGAGCTTGTTCCGGTTGACAGTCCTGATCCTGGGCGCTCACGTGATCAGTCAAACATTCAAGCTTCCATCGTGGTTAGAGAAGGACACTCTTCTCATCTTCTGTGCAGTCCTGAGCCTCCTGGTCCCAACGTGTGTGACCTTCACTGATCTCCTGTTACCACAGACCAGCGCGGAGCTCCTGTACAGCTGGGGGAGGACGGACCTTTTCCTCAGCTCTTACCTTCTCACAATGATCTCTGGAGTCATCCGATACCAGCTCTTTCCATCCAGTGAGGATGACAAGGATGAGTCTGGGAGTTCCTCGGGTTCCCTGTGGCGGTTAATTAAACTTCTAAGATCCTACGTGGGCAGGTTCATGGTGGTCGCTGTGTTTCTGGTGATGTCATCATGGGGTAAGTAGAAGGCCTTGCCATAAAGAAGGGAGTGGTTAAAGCTAAATAAGTAAAAAAATGGTCCAAATTCAAGAGTTGTTTGTATTCTTCTATGAATCTTGGTGACCTTTGTGTATTTCTTTCAGATCTGTGCAGTAATCCAGTGTGAGGCTTCCCCTCTGTGTTCCGTCAGATTAGGCGACCCATCAGAATTGGTAACGGAAGTGATGTTCCGTCGCTGCCATCCTGCTACACCCCGCACTCCTACACAGTAAAGCCTTGTACACGCACTCGGTTTCCTCGGCAAGAAAACTGCTGGCAGAGCTTTCTTGCCGAGTATACCGAGCCTGTGTATGAGGCTTTGGCCCCGTACACACGACAGAGTTTCTCGGCAGAAATCACCGAGAAACTCGGTCAAAACCCGGATTCTGCCGAGAAACTCTGTCGTCTGTACAGTTTTGGCTCGATGGAGCCGCCGAGGAGCTCGACGAGAAAATAGAGAACATGTTCTCTATTTTCTCGTTGTTCTATGGGAGAAGGCGGCCCGCCGAGCTCCTCGGCGGCTTCATCCCAAAACTCGACGAGGAACTCGACGTGCTTTGCACATCGAGTTCCTCGGCCGTGTGTACGGGGCCTTTCAGGTTTCTTGACAAGAAAACTGCCCAGAATCTAGACGAGAAAAATAGAGAACATGGGGCCAGATTCTCGTAGAACTGCGGCGGCGTAGCGTATCCCGTTTACGTTAAACCGCCGCAAGTTTTCAGCGTAAGTGCCTGATTCACAAAGCACTTACCTGTAAACTTGCGGCGGTGTATCGTAAAGACGTCCGGCGCAAGCCCGCCTAATTCAAATGGGGCGTGTACCGTTAAAATTAGGCGCGCTCCCACGCCGAACGTTCTGCGCATGCTCCGCTCGCAATTTTCCCGACGTGCTTTGCGCGAAATTACGGCGTCCCCGACGTGTTTGTGAATGGCGACGTGCGTGCCGTACTTACGTTCGAAGCGGGAACGACGGCCATACTTTAACATGGCTGGTGTAAAGTTAAGCAATGAAAAAGATTGTTTAAAAAAACGACGTTACGCACGCAAGTCGGTTCGTGGATCGCCGTCAATGCTAATTCGCATACCCGACGCTGGAAAACGACGCAAACTCCACCCAGCGGCGGCCGAAGTATTGCCGCCTAAGATCCGAAGGCGTACAAAGCCGTAAGCCTGTCGGATCTTAGCCAAAAGCCGTCGTATCTTGTTTGTGAATCACAAATTAAGATACGATGCGGCAAATTTGAAAATACGCCGGAGTATCAGTAGATACTCCGGCGTATTTGTTCTGTGAATCTGGCCCATGTTCTCTATTTTCTCATCGTGAGATTCAAGGCAGTTTTTCTGCCGAGAAACCCGAGAGTGTGTATACTTACCCGGTCGCCGTGGAAACCTGCGCATGCTCAAATCTTGTTTGTGAATCACAAATTAAGATACGACGCGGCAAATTTGAAAATACGCCGGAGTATCAGTAGATACTCCGGCGTATTTGTTCTGTGAATCTGGCCCATGTTCTCTATTTTCTCATCGTGAGATTCAAGGCAGTTTTTCTGCCGAGAAACCCGAGAGTGTGTATACTTACCCGGTCGCCCTGGAAACCTGCACATGCTCGAAATGACTTTGACGCATGCGCGGTAGCTTTCTAGGCATAGGTAGGGTGCAGCAAGATGTCGGCGACGGCATCGAATGTGACGAGTGCATGCTCGTCGTATGCCATAACGTCACCACGTTCTTGCTTTTCAAGAGAACCGCGGTTCTTTTGAAAGGAGAGTCTGTACACTCGGACGGCAAGAGGTTCTTGCCAAGAATCTCGTCAGGAAAAACAACGTTTTTTTCCTAACGATTCTGGCCCGTGTGTACGAGGCTTCAGGATACATTGAGAAGGGGGCAAGCGGACATCTTGTTACACCCACCAGAGTTTTGCATTTCACACTTATTTTTAACAGTAAATGGAGCTTATAAGGTCAAATACAGTATTTTTAATTCCGACGGACTGTTTAGATGTTGAATTTTAAAAGCAGCGGCAAAGCTGCTGATCTCACAGGTTTGCTAATCTGACAGAACACGCTGCTTTTATAATTCTACATTTAAACAGTCCGATGGATTTCCAAATCCTGTATTTCGTAAAATTTGCTCCGTTTACTGAACTGTAAAATGCAAAACTCCGGTGGGTGTAACAAGATGTCCGCTTGCCCCCTTCTCACTGTATTCTTACTGTGGACGAGTGCGGGGTGTAGCAAGATGGCGGCAACAGAACGCCACTTCCGTTACCATTTCTGACGGGTGGCCATATCTGACGGAACATAGGCAGCCGGTAGTGGGTGGGTCTGCTAGGCCCCTCACATAGCTCTGCTCTCCGCATAGGCTATGTACAGCACAGCGATGAGGTCACTGCAACTTTTATATGTTAATAGCTAGTGGTGCACCAAATAAAAACATTTGGACCGAAATTGAAAATTCAGGATGCACTTGGCTGAAAACCGAAAATGGACAGTTTTTAAATCATATATATATAATTGTATTATTTTCGACTTTTTACTTAATAGTTTTTCAAGCAATTTTGCATTAAAAAACTGCAAGAAAAGCTAGAGAAAAATGCATCCCTTTAAATACTATGGCCCGGATTCTTGAAACACTTACGCCAAAGTATCTCTATATACGCTGCGTAAGTGCACAGATGTGCCGTCGTATCTATGCGCCGGACTCTTAATGCAAGATACGCCTGAATTTTGGCTTCATCCGACCGACGTAAGTTTCCTACGCCGTCGTATCTTGGGCGCATATTTACGCTGGCCGCTAGGGACACTTCCATTGAATTACGCGTTGAATATGTAAATGACCGAGATACACCGATTCACGAATGTACTTGCGCCCGTCGCAGAGATATACGCCATTTACGTAAGGCGTACGTCCGGCGTAAAGTTATTCCACCTAAAGGAGGCGCATCCCATGCAAAGGTATGGACGACGGAACAAGCGTCGTATTTTACGTCGTTTACGTCGGACTACGTGAATAGGGCTGGGCGTAGGTTACGTCACGTCGTAGGCAGTGATTAGACGTATCTTATGGAGTATTTTAGACGTGATTCTGAGCATGCGCACTGGGATGCGTCCACTGTACGGCGCATGCGCCGTTAGTTCGGCCCATCATTTGCATGGGGTCACGGATCATTTAAATGGATCACGCCCACCGTCCACCTACTTTGAATTAGGCGGGCTTACGCCGAATGATTTACGTTACGCTGGCGCAACGTAGGGAGCGAGTGCTTTGTGAATACTGTTCTTGCCTCTCTGTGTTACGTCGACGTAGCGCATATGAGATGCGCTACGCCGGCATAAAGATGCGCCCAGGTATGTGAATCCGGGCCTATGTATGTCTTCACACTGGTCCATTGCACTTCTGTTGAAGTGCAACACACCTCCCTATTGAAATGCATTGAAAATGTGGCAATAATGCATAAAAAATGCACACAGTTACATAAAAAAATGTGTTTTTCAGTGGCCATTTTCAGCACCTTTATTTCTAAACGCCTATTATCGGCGGCTGACATATCAGTGCATCCCTAGTAATAGCTGGGTTTACAGAGGCATTTGGTGCACACAAACTGGGTTATTGGAGCATAGAGAGGTGGGGAGGGTCTCGCTAAGGGCTATATGAAAATGAGAAAGAAAGCACTCCTATGGCCACATCTGTATGAAAGCTTTGTTTAAAAAAAAAAAAAGAAGGGCAAAAATAACCCAAGGTCCCTGAATGTGTCCTGACAAAGCTTAATGGTGAAACGCGTCGACACACAGGGGCTCATTTCCTATCATGTATTTTATATATGTGCTTTTTTAACTCTCCCAATGTTCTTTTTGTACCAAGTACTATATTTAATAAATATTATTCAAATAAGTTTGTATATTCTCCACTGCTCACTGTGCCCTTAAAGTCCGACCTTCCTTTGTTTTTTTTATACAAGGCCAGTATGAACTAATAGCTAAAGAAAGGATGGAGGGGTTACATGTCAAAAAACAAGTAAAAAAATTATAATTGGTGGCAGCACACGTGTTCTGTTGTTTTATTTGCTTTATAGTTAATCCTTTATTTTATATAATTTCCAATAATTGCCTTAATATTTTGCTTGTCCCAATAGGTGAGATGGCTTTGCCCTCCTACACGGGACGTATGACAGACTGGATCCAGAGCAAAGAAGACTCCTCCGTATTCAGGAACGCCCTCATTATGATGTCCATCATCACCTTGTCCAGGTGAGAATAGGAATGACTTGTGTTACCTAGAGTAAGCCCCACCCACACTGATAAGGTTTGTGACATACTTAGCCCCGCCCCTTCACTGAAGCAGCCAATACATTCTGGCGTACCCATGCAGTCTTTTTAAGCAAGTTATGTGCATTGACCGAAGTCAACTGGCCGGACATCATAGATGGTCATTCTGTTTACATCCATTTGGCTGCTCAGAGTGATTACACATGCCTAAAGACATGAGATATATAATATTTTCCCACATTCCAAGCATGTTGCCAGTCTATGGGGTCCCACCAGTCCAAGATGTCATAGGTAACGTCTATTTAACCACTTACCGCCCGGCCTATAGCAAAATGTCGGCCGGGTAGTGGTTCAGTTATCCTTATTTGGACAGCCGCTGCGCGCACGTGGGGGCACACATCGCGGCGATCGGTGGTGCAGTGTGTCAGTCTGACACATTGCTACACCGATCTCGCCATTACAGCTGCAAGTCTTTTTGAGGATGTCTCTACCAGCTTTGCACATCTAGAGAGGGACATTTGTGCCCATTCTTCTTTGCAAAATGGCTCAAGCTCTGTCAGGCCCCGTACACACGACCAGTTTCCTCGGCAGAATTCAGCTTCCGACCGAGTTTCTGGCTGAATTCTGCCGAGGAAACTGGTCGTGTGTACACTTTCGGCCGAGGAAGCCGACGAGGAGCTCGACGAGGAAATAGAGAACATGTTCTCTATTTCCTCGTTGTTCTATGGGAGCTCTCATCCCGCCGAGCTCCTCGGCGGCTTCAGGGCTGAACTGGCCGAGGAACTCGATGTGTTTGGCACGTCGAGTTCCTCGGCCGTGTGTACGAGGCATTAGATTGGATGGAGAGCATCTGTGATCAGCAATTTTCAATTCTTGCCACAGATTCTCTATTGGATTTAGGTCTGGACTTTGACTGGAGTTTGACTAATACACACGACCGTTTTTCATGACGAGAAAAATTCAATTTTTTTAATTGGTCATTAAAAACGATCGTGTGCAGGCTCCAGAGCATTTTTTTTCAACGTGAAAAATGGACATTAAAAATTTAGAACATGCTCTAATTTTTCACGTCGTGAAAAACGGTCGTGTGTAGGCTTTAGCGACGGGAAAAAAACATGCATACTCAGAAGCAAGTTATGAGACGGGAGCGCTCGTTCTGGTAAAACGAGCGTTTGTAATGGAGATAGTACATTCATCACGCTGTAACAGACTGAAAAGTGCGAATCGTCTCTCACCAAACTTTTACTAACACAAAATCAGCAAAAGCAGCCCCAAGGGTGGCGCCATCCGAATAGAACTTCCCCTTTATAGTGTCGTTGTACGTGTTGTACGTCACCGCGCTTTGCTCCAGCAATTTATTTTCACTATCGTGTGTATGCAAGGCAGGCTTGACAAGAATCACGTTGAGAAAAACATAGGGCCAGATTCTTGTAGATCAGCGTATCTACGAGCGGGGCGTAGCGTATGCCATTAACACTACGCCGCCGCAACTTACTGGAGCAAGTGCCGTATTCTCCAAGCACTTGCTCCGTAACTTGCGGCGGCATAGTCTAAATGGCCTGGCGTATCCCCGCGTAAATCAAAGGGGGCAGCTTGTATTTAAATTAAGCGCGCCCACGTGCCGAACGAACTGCGCATGCGCCGGCCTTAAACGTAGGCCATTGCGCATGCTCCGTAGTACACCGCAAATACATTGGTTGCGACGTGAACGTAATTAACGCACAGCCCTATTTGCGACGAGTTAACGACGTAATCAACGGAAAAACACGACGCTGTCCCGACGGCCATACTTAACATGGCATACGGCGGACCGACGTAAGGTTACCCCTCATATAGCAGGGGTAACCTTACGCTTACGGAAACGACGTAAACTACGGCGAAGCGGCGCAAAAACGTTCGGGAATCGGCGTATCGGCTCATTTGCATATCCGACGCTGAAATCAATGTAAACGCAACCTAGCGGCCAGCGTAGTATTGCATTTAGGATCTGACGGTGTAAGTGACTTACACCAGTCGGATCCTAGCCTAATTCCGGCGTATCTTGTTTTAGAATACAAAACAATGATACGCCGGCAGGATTTTCGAATTACGCCGGTGTATCTGTAGATACACCGGCGTAATTCTTTTGAGAATCTGGCCTATAGTTTTTTCCATGACATTAAAAACGGTCGTGTGTACGCGGCATAATGCTCCGTACACACAAGCGGTTTTCCCGTCAGAAAAAAAACAATGGGTTTCCCGACGGAATTCCTCTCAAGCCTGCATTGCATACACACGGTCACACAAAAGTTTGCTGAAATTTTGACTGCCAAGAACGCGGTGACGTAAAAGACTACAACGAGCCAAGAAAATGAAGTTCAATGTTTCTGAGCATGCGTCGAATTGTTTCCGAGCATGCGTAGGAATTTTGCGCGTCGGGATTTGTACACACGATCAGAATTTCCAAACAGTTTTTTTCCTGACGGGAAAAAAAAGAACCTACTCTCTATCTTTTTCCAGCAGTTTTCCTGTTGGAAAAAGTCTGACGGAGCATACACACGGGGGTAGATTCAAGAAGCAATTGCTCCTGTGTAACCATAGGTTACACAGCGCAATTGCTTACTTGCCCCGGCGTAACGAATGCTCCTGATTCAGGAACCTCGTTACGCCGACTGCAGCCTAAGATCTGCGCGGCATAAGGCTCTTATGCCCGCATATTTTAGGCTGCATTCTTGCGGTGGCCGCTAGGTGGCGTTCCCGTTGTGCTCAGTGTATAGTATGCAAATTGCATACTAACACCGATTCACAACGTTGCGCGAGCCCTGCGTACGCAATTTACGTACGGCGGTTTTCGCGCAAGGCTGCCCCTGCTATTATAGCAGGGGCAGCCCATGTTACGTATACCCGTCGTTCCCGCGTCGCGAAATTAGAATTTTACGTAGTTTGCGTAAGTGAATCGTGAATGGCGCTGGACGCCATTCACGTTCACTTTGAAGCAAATGACGTCTTTGCGACGTCATTTGCCGCAATGCACGTCGGGAAAGTTTCCCGACGGAGCATGCGCTCTACGATCGGCGCGGGAACGCGCCTAATTTAAATGATTCCCGCCCCCTACGGGATCATTTAAATTGCGTGCTCTTGCGCCGGGCATTTTGCCGGCGCGCCCGCGCAATTTACGGAGCTTTTGCTCCGTGAATCAAGGGCAGCGGAGCAAATTTGCGGGGCGCAGGGAAAAAACGTTGCCCTGCGCCTCCGTAAATAATGCGCAATTCTACCTGAATCCGGGCCACGGTCTTTCCAACAGGAAAACCAATCGTGTGTACGGGGCATTACACATGAATATGCTTTGATTTAGACCAGTGGCGGCTGGTGCTCAACATTTTTGGGAGGGCGCAAACAAACTGAAAAAAAACAAAAACATAAATTGTAGCCACCGTGCCCATCAAACGCAGCTACTGTGCCCATCAATTGCCGCCAGTTTGCCCCATCAAATGCCGCCAGTGTACCCCATCAAATGCCACCAGTTTGCCCCATGAAATTATGCCAGTTTTCCCCATCAAATGCCGCCAGTGTGCCTCATCAAATGCCGCCAGTGTGCCCCATGAAATTATGCCAGTTTGCCCCATCAAATGCAGCCAGTTCCCCCCGCCCGGCACTTACCTTCCTCGGGTCAGCGCCGTCCTCCTCCATGCTCCCTCCAAGTTCTCGATGTCTTCTCCCGTCCTCTTCATGTCATCTCTGCTAGGATTGAACGCCTGATAGGTGTCCAATCACAGCGCCTGTCGCTTCAGTAACCAGACCCGGTGCACCTGATTGGCTGAGAGGCGGGTCAGTGTTAGGGAAGTGATTCCCTAGCACAGCACTGTGTAAAAAGTGAACGCGCAGCAGTGCGCCAGCTGCTTAACAATTTGGAATTGCTCTAATCAGGCACTTACTTCCAAAACACCACCGCCGATGTAATTCAGGTGGCCGGCGCTCGACAAGAGGCTGGACACCTGAATAGGGGGCGGCGACAATAGATGCAATGCATGAATCTATCTATTGTTGAGTGACGGGTGCAGGAGAGAGGGGGCGGCGCTCCTGCGCCCACTATGGACGCAGGAAATGATCACATTCCAAGGAAATTGTTATAGCTCATTAAATAATATCCCAATATGAAAGCCTGGAGTTCCACTTTAATAACCTCTTTTCCTTTGCAGTGCCCTGACAGAATTTTTCTGTGATTGCATCTACAACGTCACCATGAGCCTGGTCCACACCCAGACACAGGAACAAGTCCTGCGCTCCGTCCTGAGGCAGGATGTAACCTTCTTTGATACCGAATCTACAGGTAATATAGATAAAGTTGTCATTTCATGGACAAGTCCACCCATAAATGAAGTTTGAGAAATCACTGCAACATTGATCCAATCATTACCTTCACCTCCTCTATAGATGTTTAGCATAGCTCTGAATTGAGATCAGGCTCTATTAACCACTTAAGCCCCGGACCATTTTGTTGCTAAATGCCCAGGCCAGGTTTTGCGAATTCGGCACTGCGTCGCTTTAACAGACAATTGCGCGGTCGTGCGACGTGGCTCCCAAACAAAATTGGCGTCCTTTTTTTCCCACAAATAGAGCTTTCTTTTGGTGGTATTTGATCACCTCTGCTGGTTTTTATTTTTTGCGCTATAAACAAAAATAGAGCGACAATTTTGAAAAAAATTCAATATTTTTTACTTTTTGCTATAATTATTATCCGCCAAAAACATATATAACATTTTTATTTTTTCCTCAGTTTAGGCCGATACGTATTCTTCTACCTATTTTTGGTAAAAAAAAATCACAATAAGCGTTTATCGATTGGTTTGCGCAAAATGTATAGCGTTTACAAAATAGGGGATAGTTTTATTGCATTTTTATAAAAAAAAATTTTTTTACTACTAATGGCGGCGATCAGCAATTTTTTTTCGTGACTGCGACATTATGGCGGACACTTTGGACAATTTTGACACATTTTTGGGACCATTGTCATTTTCACAGCAAAAAATGCATTTAAATTGCATTGTTTATTGTGAAAATGACAGTTGCAGTTTGGGAGATAACCACAGGGGGCGCTGTAGGAGTTAGGGTTCACCTAGTGTGTGTTTACAACTGTAGGGGGGTGTGGCTGTAGGACTGATGTCATCGATTGAGTCTCCCTATAAAGGGGATGACTCGATCGATGCAGCGCCATAGTGAAGCACGGGGAAGCCGTGTTTACATACGGCTCTCCCCGTTCTTCAGCTCCGGGGAGCGATCGCGACGGAGCGGCTATAAACTAATAGCCGCGCCGTCGTCCCGGATCGTTCCCCGCGGGAATCCGACCGCCGCATGTAGCGGGGGGGTCCCGATCGGACCCCCAACCCGCGGAAAGGCAGGGACGTACATGTACGCCCATATGCCTGTACGTGCCATTCTGTGGATATACATGCGGCGGTCGGCAAGTGGTTAAAGGGATTGTAAAGGTAAAAAATAAAAATACCTAAATAGCTTCCTTTACCTTAGTGCAGTCCTCCTTCACTTACCTCATCCTTCCATTTTGCTTTTAAATGTCCTTATTTCTTCTGAGAAATCCTCACTTCCTGTTCTTCTGTCTGTAACTCCACACAGTAATGCAAGGCTTTCTCCCTGGTGTGGAGAAAGCCTCTTGAGGGGGGAGGGAGCGAGCAGGATAGTCAGGACGCCCACTAACACACAGCTCCTTTCTCTATCTACAAAGTAGAGAGCTTCCTGACCCTCCTGCTCGCCCCCTCAAGAGGCTTTCTCCACACCAGGGACAAAGTCTCGCATTGCTGTGTGGAGTAACAGACAGAAAAACAGAAAGTGAGGATTTCTCAGAAGAAATAAGGACATTTAAAAGCAAAATCGAAGGATGAGGTGCCAAACTTTTAGCTCCCTTTGCGGCGCAGCGAACTGAGCCGGAATTGGGAATGGGTACCTGTCAAAGCAAGGTACTTGCTCCCCCCAAAAGGTGCCAAATGTGGCAGTGGAGGGAGGAGGCAGACAAGCAGAGCTTCCTGTTTTGGGTGGAACTCGGCTTTGAGTCTTTTGAACCACTTAAAATACTGCGTCCTAGTCACTTCCTGTGCACTGGCCTGAAAGTACAAACAGTTTTACCTTCCTCTCAAGCTATGTTCTGTGAACTACAAGTCCCCATGCCCACCATATTATGATAAATAACATGCTTGTATTCTATATCCTGGGGGTGACAACCATGGCTCCCTACATAAATACAGTGCAGTGAGTGTTGTCACCCTAGGACAAGAAGTGTGTTATTTGCAGGACTACTTGGTAAACATTAATAGAAAAAAAAAAAGAAAACTAATACAATCACCACATCTAAAGACAGGTAAAATACAATATATACAATTTTTGCATTGGGGTTTACATATGCTTGAATATTCATGTATTGTAGAGGAATTGTTCTTCACTGTAAAAGCCATGAAAATGTGGAATAGTCTTCCAGAAGAGATGGTTCCAGTCAACTTGGTAAATTCTTTAAGAAATAGCTTGATGTGCAAGTGCACAACATATACATGGCTAATAATATTTATAGGCAATACTACTGTGGATTGTTAATCCAGGTAGTATCTACAGGGCCAGATTCACAACGAGATACGACGGTGTATCTACAGATACACCATCGTATCTCTGACTTACACTGGTCCTATCTATGCGCCTGATTCATAGAATCAGTTACGCATAGATAGGGCTAAGATCTGACAGTGTTACACTGTGTTACACTGTCGGATCTTTTTTTAATTTAAAAATGGCGATAAATAATATGTAAATCAGCGAGATACGCAAATTCACGAACGTACGCGGACCCGTCGCAGTGTTCCTACGTCGTTTCCGTAGCGGTTTTCCCGTCGTATACTTATCCCTGTTTTTAGCAGGCGCAGCCAATCTTAAGTATAGCTGGCGTTCCCGCGTCGAATTTGAATTTTCCAACATCGTTTGCGTACGCCGATTCACGAACACGCGCGTCGCAAGTCCCGCTCATGTCGAAACCACTGACGTCCTAGTGACGTCAGTGGGAGCAATGCACGCCGGGAAATTCCCCGGACGGCGCATGCGCATTTAAATCGGCGCGGGAACGCGCCTGATTTAAATAGTACACTCCCCTAGCCGCGGAATTTGAATTCCGCCGGGGGATTTAGGATCCGCCGTCGCAAGTTTGGAGGTAAGTGGTTTGTGAATTAGCCACTTGCCTCCTAAACTTGCGGGAGCGGATCTTAATTCACGTAGATCGAGCGGATCTATAGATCCGCTGAGCTATGTGAATCTGGCCCAAGGTATTTATCTTTGGGAGTAAACAGACTCCGCTGTCCATTTACTCCCGTCTGATCTGCCTAGAAGAAGGAGGATGGATCCCCTTCCATATTTTTTTTTAGCGGACCGGATTGGATTAGAGCTAGGTGGGTGTAAATGGACACAAGTTTGTTGACACTCGCCAGCCTATAGGGGTTAATGGACCTTCTGATCAGGTCCGCCTAAAAAAGTGACAGGCAGACCTGATCAGACTCTTCGTGTAAAAGGGGCCTTATGCCGCATACACACGATCGAAAATTCCGACAACAAAAACGTGGATTTTTTTCAGACAGAATGTTGGCTCAAACTTGCGTTGCATACACACGGTCACACAATTGTTGTCGGAAATTCCGAACGTCAAGAACGTGGTGACATACAAGACGTACGACGAGCCAAGATCAATGAAGTTCAATAGGCAGTTCGGCTCTTTTGCTTGATTCCGAGCATGCGTGTTTTTTTTTTGTGGAATTGCATACAGACGATCGGAATTTCCAATAAGAACTTTTCTCTCAAATTTTTGTGGACGGAAGTTTCGACAGCAAATGTCCAATGGAGCCTACACACGGTGGGAATTTCCGACCAAAAGCTCACATCGAACAATTGTTTTCGGAATTTCCGATCGTGTGTAAGTGGCATTTGGGTAAAACTGAAACATTTTGCCTTCCTATGGATCAATGGCAGGTTTCGTTTTTTTTCTATGAGAACGTTTCTTTTTTACCACTAAGCAGTTTTTGACCACTGAAAGTAATATTATACTTTAACCACTTTCCGCCCAATCGGCCGCTCTCCCTGTCTGATTATCAGCACAGCCCCCTAAAATGTACAAATCACATGCCCAACAGTGCCCCAATAATAAATTATGCAAATTCCCACCACAGTCCTAATCACTGCCCACCACAGTGCCAATCACTGCCCAGCAGTAACACCTGTCAGTACCTCATCATCAGTGCCACCTGTCAGTGCCAATCAGTACCGCCTATCAGTGCCCATCACAGCCGCCTATCAGTGCCGCCTATCAGTGCCACATATCAGTGACGCTGACAGGCGGCTGTGATGGGCACTGATAGGCGGTACTGATTGGAACTGAAGGGTGGCACTGATGATGAGGTACTGACAGGTGTTACTGCTGGGCAGTGATTGGTGCCTCCTCATCAGTGTCCACCACTGCCACTTTATCAGTGCCAACTCATCAGTGCCGCCTCATCAGTGCCCGTCAGTGAAGGGAAAACATTTTTTTTATGACAGAAACTAAAAAAAACTATTTTTTTTTTCAAAAATGTTGCTCTTTTTTGGTTTGTTTAGCAAAAAATAAAAACCGCAGAGGTGATCAAATACCACCAAAAGAAAACTCTATTTGTGGTTTAGTTTGGGTACAGTGTTGCATGACCGCGCAATTGTCATTCAAAGTGTGACAGCTGAAAGGTGAAAATTGTCCTGGGCAGGAAGGGGCGTAAGTGCCCGGTATTGAAGTGGTTGAAGTACTGGACATGCTTTGTCAAAACTTCTAAAATACATAATTTGGTCAGATTTAAGATTGCGCAGGGAAATTGTAGAGGTGACGGAGATGCTGTAATTACCTGGCATACTGATGGATCCTCAATCAATGGTTTCCTCATTTCTAATGCCCAGGAGCTGCCCAGATAGCTCTTCAGACGTTTTGATAGATGCATTGCTCTTCTGGCAGGTGACATCAAATCGCGCATCACCTCTGACATCACAGCAATGAGCGAATCCCTCAGCCACAATCTGAGCCTCTTGATGTGGTATCTAATGAGACTCATCTTCTTGGTGATATACATGTTCAGCTTGTCTCCAAAGCTTACATTCTTCACAGGGTCGTGCCTGTTGATCATCACGATTGTGCCCCAGCTCTCAGGATCATTTTACCAGGTGAGACTCAAGATATGTGAACAGGGCCGTCAGTTCCTTAAACAGCATCATGCATGGGCCCCCTGGAGCAGAGAACCTTGGTAGGGGGTGCTGCCGCCTGAAATTGAGAAGTGGGGGGGGGGGCCTTTACAAAAAAAGAAAAGTGTAGGGGGGGGGGGGGCTTTACAAAAAAAGAAGAAATAAAGCAAAATATATATATAAAATAAATTATAAAAAAAGGGGGGTAGCCATCTGGGGACCTCTGGGCCCTTTAATAAAAAGAAACCTCTGGGCCCTTTAATAAAAAAATACATAAAAAAATGGGGGGTTGCCATCTGGGCCCCAAGGGGACCTCTGGGCCTTTTAATAAAAAAAATAAATGAAAAAAATATATAAACAAAAATAAAAAAATTAACATTTATAAAATAAATATAAAAAAAAGGGGGAATTGCCACATGGGGCCCTTGGGACCTCTGAGCCCTTTAATAAAAAATATATATATATATATATATATATATATATATATATAAAATATATAATTTTTTTAATAAAAAAGGGGGGGTTGCCATCTGGGCCCCAAGGGGACCTCTGGGCCTTTTAATAAAAAAATATATAAACAAAAATAAAAAAATAAACATTTATAAAATAAAAATAAAAAAAGGGGGAGTTGCCACATGGGGTCCTGGGGACCTCTGAGTCCTTTAAAAAAAAAAATATATATATATATATATATATATATATATATATATATATATATATATATATATATATATATATAAATAAATGTAATTTTTTTATAAAAAAAGGGGGGGGGTTGCCATCCGGGGGCCCTGGGGACCTCTGGGCCCTTTAATAAAAAGAAAAAAGAAACCTCTGGGCCCTTTAATAAAAAATACATTAAAAAAAGGGGGGTTGCCATATGGGCCCCAAGGGAACCTCTGGGCCTTTTAATAAAAAAAAATAAAAGAAAAAATATATAAATAAAAATAAAAAAATAAACATTTATAAAATAAAAATAAAAAAAGGGGGAGTTGCCACATGGGGCCCTGGGGACCTCTGAGCCCTTTAATAAAAATATATATATAAAGAAATATAAATTATATATATATATATATATATATATATATATATATATATATATATATATATAAAATATATATATTTTTTAATAAAAAAGGGGGGGTTGCCATCCGGGGGTCCTGGGGACCTCTGAGTCCTTTAATAAAAAAATAAAAAAATATATATATATATATATATATATATATATATATATATATATATATATATATATATAAATTGTAAAACATTTGTATAAAAAAAAGGGGGGGGTTGCCATCCGGGGGTCCTGGGAACCTCTGGGCCCTTTATTAATAATAATAATAATAATAATAACAATTTATATATATACATTTTTATTTAATTTTTTAAATTTTTTAAAGGGAGTTGCCATCAGAGCCCCTGGGGACCTCCGGGCCCCTTACAGGTGTATTGCCTGTACTCCCCTGATGGCGGCCCTTGAATCTTGAGGGGCTTCGAAGCCTAACCACTTACCTACTGTTGTATGTCTAAAAACAACAAAGTGGTGGATGACTATTTCTGCAGGGTTGCTTATAAATGGCACTGCAGAAATCACCCATTCATCCATGTAGTGCTGTCACTGAACTATTATTCTGCTGTTCTTTATTCTGTCCCCCAGAATCTGGCCAGGAAGGTCCAGGAATCCCTCTCACAAGTCAATCAGGTGGCTCTGGAGACATTCTCCAACATGAAGACGGTACGCAGTTTTGCTAACGAGGAGGGCCAGTGTCTACGGCATGAGGCAAGGCTCCACGATACCTACCAGCTGCACAAGATGGAGGCCCTGGCGTATGCTTTCAATGGATTAGCCAACAGTGTGAGTACATTGTGACCCCCACCCTGGGTATCCTTTGTGTAACCTATGTGTAATGATTCTTTATGTCATGCACCTGTCTTTGCTTGAACATCAGCTGAATGGTTGATAAGGCGATAGGTGTGCCTATGTAGTCAGGTGCTGTCTAGTTTCTCCACTGTAGGTGGCACTCGACTGCAGCGACATTGCAGTTGGAGGGGAAGTCAAGAGAAACATGGTTCCTCTATGGATTTTTTTGTCACTGGGGAAGCTATCCAATTGGATGCTGCCGTCCCATGTGACTGGTAGCCATCTTGGGTCAGGCAGAGCCTATTTAAGAGCTTTTCTCCCAAGCTTGGTGTGCATTAGCATGTGGGTAGTGCAGGAACAAGTCACCCGTCTGGTAGGGAAGGTGACCAGAGATAGGGAGAGCTTCTTGACGAAAAGGGAAAGGATAGGAACGCCATCCTTCCTGGAAGCCTCCCAGTTTGAGCAAAAACCGGCCAGCCTGCATTCCTCCCCCCAGACAGACGCTGTCTGCACATTCGAGACCTACTCTGCTACACATTACTGTTACATCCAGTGAGCATTCCTAGTCGGGTGTCCTCCCACCGGGCTTGTTGTGAATTGCAAACTCTAACTTTAAAGGGGTTGTAAAGGTACAATTTTTTTTTCCCTAAATAGCTTCATTTACCTTAGTGCAGTCCTCCTTCACTTACCTCATCCTTTTTGCTTTTAAATGTCCTTATTTCTTCTGAGAAATCCTCACTTCCTGTTCTTCTGTCTGTAACTCCACACAGTAATGCAAGGCTTTCTCCCTGGTGTGGAGTGTTGTGCTCGCCCCCTCCCTTCGACTACAGGAGAGTCAGGACGCCCACTAACACACAGATCCTTTATCTGCAACGTAGAGAGCGTCCTGACTCTTCTGTAGTCCAAGGGAGGTGGCGAGCATGACACTCCACACCAAGGAGAAAGCCTTGCATTACTGTGTGGAGTTACAGACAGAAGAACAGGAAGTGAGGATTTCTCAGAAGAAATAAGGACATTTAAAAGCAAAATGGAAGGATGAGGTAAGTGAAGGAGGACTGCACTAAGGTAAAGGAAGCTGTGACGGTAGTAGAAAATATCCCCGTCAAGTATTCCCTTCTTCCCATAAAAGAAAATCACCCAATAATCCACACATGAGCCAAAGCTTAATGCTGGAAGAAGACACACTTTAATGGCAGCATTCTGCTAGCTATATACAGTTTACAAGCTAATCATCAATCAAAGAACAATTAAATCTCCACCCCCTTTTCACACCCTGGGGCTTCCATACAGATTATAGGTAGACACTTTGGTGCCGACCCTGAAGACACATTTCTTTAGATAATGACATCAGTGAAGCTAATTACTAGTTGTAACAGAATACGTTATCTAGACAGCATATAGAAGAGGTAATTACTACAACGAAGCAATCAGAATAATTAACATGAGCCAATTATCTAATCATTTAGCCTGACGATACAATACACATCTCTTAAGGGTAAACACAGGTCTTCTTCACACAACACACAGACCTTAAAATAGCAGGGAGAGAATTAAACTGAAGCATATAGGCAATTGCATAAAAGTCCTTCACAGAAGCTATTTAGGGAAAAACAAATTTAATACAAGTTCTTTTTTCTGCAATTAAACGCTGAGTGTTTACTGACGCTGCACCGCCCCACACATAGACTAGCTTTTGGAAGCAATGTGTGACACACACTCTTCTTTATGCCGCATACACACGACCGTGTTTTCCGACGGGAAAGCTGCGAGGAAAGCCTTTGGTTGGGAATCCCGGCTGTGTGTATGCTCCCTCGCAGTTTTTCTGACGGGAAAACTGCCAAACCCGCCGGCAAAAAAAAGAGAACCAACTCTCTTTTTTCCCGACTGACTTTTTTCCGTCGTAAATCCGAAGCGTGTGTACGGGGCATCAGGCTCATAAAGTGGACCTGACCCCCATTCTGTCTGAAACAAAAGACCGGCCTTTGGGTCCTGACAGGGTTCTGTCGGGACCCGAAGCTCTATGGCAACATCTGCACATGTACAGAATCTGGGAGGGGGGATGGGGAGGTGCTAACATCATTCTCACCTAGGCCTTGAAAAAATAATAAAAATGATATCCAAATGTGAGAGAGGGAGGAGGCGGGGCAAAGTGAAAGTTAATTTAGGGTGAAGGACCGCTGCCCAAAAAATGAAAATGCTTTGGCTTTAATAAGTGATATTAATGATTATGTTCTCCTTGAAGCTTTCAGGTCTGGCTCTGAAGGTGGGCATTCTGTATTTTGGTGGACGGCTAGTGACAGGGGGAGAGGTCAGCGGAGGAGAACTGGTGTCTTTTGTGATGTATGAAATGCAGTTTACATCGGCTGTAGAGGTGAGAAATGGGGGTGAATCGTGTCATGATGTATTTATATGGTGAAAACTAGCTTTAAACTCTAGAACATTAAGGCGAATATTTTTATTTAAAGCGCAGTTTCACCCTAAAAATGAACTTTCTATTAACAGCTTGCCTTTAATGTAAAAAAAAAATTGATTTTTTTTACTCACTTCTATCTGGCTGTTACTAGGCAGATTTTGTAATCTGCCTAGTTCCTGGTTGGTTTGAATTCCTGTCCTAAGACCCCATTGCCTCTTGTCTCTGGGCATTTCTGTGCCTAGAAATCGCCCAGCATGCACCTGTCCCTGAAAACCAGGAAGAAAAAGGAACTGGGCTTCACATGCCCACACATATGATGGATACGGCCACAACATGAGCTGGAGGATATAAGGCAAGTGTTTGCAATGATTTCTGGAACGATTGGGGAGCTATTAATATGTTTTGGGGACTATTTAATGTGATTAATTTTAGCTTGCAAAAAAATTTAAAATGATGCCCGACACCCCACTTTAACCACTACCCGACGGCCGTACGACTTTATACGGCTGCAGGGTGCTTCTACTTCTCTAACTGGCCGTGTTTTTACGGCCTGCGCGCGCGTGCTCGCCGCATTGCTGAGATGCCGATGCGCGTGCCTAGCGGCCGTGATGTCCTCCAGGCACTCGGGATCGGCGGCTACAGGGACAAGACGTGGAGCTCTGTGTGTAAACACAGAGATCCATGTCCTGTCAGGGGAGAGAGGAGACCGATCTGTGTCCCTTGTACATAGGGACATAGATCGGTCACCTCCCCCAGTCAGTCCCCTCCACACACAGTTAGAACACAATTCAGGGTACACATTTAACCCCTCCCTCACCCCCTAGTGTTAACCCCTTCAATGCCAGTCACATTTATACAGTAATTAGTGCGTATTTATAGCACTGATCGCTGTATAAATGTGAATGGCGCCAAAAATGTGTCAAAAGTGTCCGATGTTTCCGCCATAATGTCGCAGTCACTAAAAAAATGCTGATCGCCGCCATTAGTAGTAAAAAAAAACGAATAAAAAATAATAATAGTTCTGTTCCCTATTTTGTAAGCGCAATAACTTTTGCGCAAACCAGACGCTTCTTGCGATTTTTTTTAAATTTTGTAAGAAGAAAAAATATGTAGAAGAATACGTATCGCCTAGACTGAGAAAAAATATTTTTTTTTTCAAAATTGTCGCTCTATTTTTGTTTATAGCGCAAAAAATAAAAACTGCAGAGGCGATCAAATACCACCAAAAGAAAGCTCTATTTGTGGGGAAAAAAGGACGTCAATTTTGTTTGGGAGCCACGTCGCACGACCACACAATTGTCAGTTAAAGTGACGCAGTGCCACAAGCTGAAATTTCACCTGGTCAGGAAGGGGTATATGTGCCCAGTAAGGAAGTGGTTAAAGACTTTTCTGGTCCATTTTTATTAAAGTCCCAAAAAGACACCTGACTCTCCCTTGCAGGTTTTTTTTCAGCATTTCATTTCCAAAAACAAATGCATATCAGCCTCCTGGCTTACACTTGCAGCACTGCTTCCCTAGCCTTACACATCAGGCCAGTGGCAGCTGGTGCTCAAATTTTTTTGGGGGGGGCGCAAGCAAACTGAAAAAAAACCCCATCAATTGCAGCCACTGTGCCCATCAAACGCAGTCACTGTGCCCATCAAACGCAGCCACTGTGCCCATCAAACGCAGCCACTGTGCCATCAAAAACAGCTACTGTACCCATCAATTGCTCCCACTGTGCCCATCAATTGGCGCTACTGTGCCCCATCAATAGCTGCCACTGTGCCCATCAATTAGCGCTACTGTGCCCCATCAATTACCGCTACTGTGCCCCATCAATTGCCGCTACTGTGCCCCATCAATTGCTGCCAGTGTGCCCCATCAATTGCTACTACTGTGCCCCATCAATTGCAACTACTGTGCCCCATCAGTTGCCGCTACTGTGTCCCATCAAGTGCATGAATCTATCTATGGTGATAGACAGGTGCAGGAGAAAGGGGTGGCGCTCCTGCACCTTTGGATGCGCCACCACTGCATCAGGCCCTTGCCTGTGTCCTTCTGACAGTCTTCTCACCCAACTATATACAACTATACCCTTCTGCGCCAGCTCCCACCTGTCTTATAAGAGGAGCCCCCCTGAAGCCTCGTACACACGACCGAGGAACTCGACGGGCGAAACACATTGTTTTCCTCGTCGAATTCCTTGTTAGGCTGTCGAGGAACTCGACAAGGCAAGTTTCTCCATTCCCGTCGAGGAAAAAGCAGACATGCTCTCTTTTTGACTCGACGGGATCCTCGACAGTTTCCTCGTTGAAAAATGTACACACCAAAAAAAAAATCCCAGCAAGTTTCTTGCTGGTTTTTGCCGAGAAACTCTGTCGTGTGTACGAGGCCTGACTCCTGAGCTGGGACCTCCCTTTCCATCAGAATGGAGTCGCCTCTTTAATTCCTAAGCAAGCAGTGTGCTGATCGTCAGCAAAACCTGGACCCAAAATTAGAGATCTCATCATTCTTAAGTCTCTACAAAGTCTCCGGACTCCAGGACCCATACTGGGTTTTACCAAACTCTGAGGAGACTAAAAATCTGGTTTGATAGAGTGGTCACTACTAGATCCTCTTTGTGGTGACTGCGGACAAAGATCAAAAGTGGCGCTGCTGTGGATGTCAGTCCATAAAATACAATTTCTCTTTTCGTCCATGGATGGACACAGCCTTCACAAGTCTTGACATATGGGTTATGCTCCTGTTCAAAGGAGAGGACGCTATGTCAAGACTTGTATAGGCTGTGTCCGTCCATGGACGACAGAGAAAAGGATTTTACGATGAGTACAAAAAATCCTATTTTTTTTAATATAAGTATCTTACTCAGCAGAGCTGTTTGTCCTGTAACACTACATGTACATTAGTTATGTGCGAAGTGCAATGCTATTAGACTATTTTCTCTCTTTTTTCATTAATAAATAGAGTGGTTCAGGTAACTATATTTTAGCCACTGGATAGAACCGGTGATCATAGTAAATAGGTATTTCGGGCCAGATTCACGTACGAGCGCCGGTGTAACGTAACCCGTTTACGATACACCGCCGCAAGTTTCCAGTCTTAGTGCCCGATCCACAAAGCACTTACCTGGAAACTTGCGGCGGTGTATCGTAAAGATGTCCGTCGCAAGGCGGGCCAATTCAAATGGGTGTGTGCCATTTAAATTAGGCGCGCTCCCGCGCCGGACCTACTGCGCATGCTCCGTTTCGCAATTCCCGTCGTGCTTTGCGCGCAGTGACATCATTTTTTTGAACGTCGACGCGCGTAGCGTAATTCCGTATTCCCGGACGGCTTACGCAAACGACGTTCATTTTTAAATTTCGACGCGGGAATGACGGCCATACTTTATACAGCAATACGATTGCTGTGTAAAGTTAGGGCACCTAAAACGATGACTAACTTTGCGACGGGAAACTAGACTAGCGGCGACGTAGCGAACGCGAAAATCCGTCGTGGATCGCCGTAACTCCTAATTTGCATACCCGGCGCTGGTTTACGACGCAAACTCCCCCCAGCGGCGGCCGCGGTACTGCATCCTAAGATCCGACAGTGTAAAACAATTGCACCTGTCGGATCTTATGGATATCTATGCGTAACTGATTCTATGAATCAGTCGCATAGATAGAAACAGAGATACGACGGAGTATCTGAGATACTCCGTCATATCTCCACTGTGAATCTGGCCCTTCGTTCCTATGATCATCTGCTCCATCTAGTGTTCCTCCTTTGTGTATGAATTAATAGCATTCAAGCTCTGGACTGAAGATGAGAGGGACCTTCTGGGATATTATCAGTGCTCATTTCAAAATGGTGGTGGTGACGGTCTGGGGTGAGTTATTGTGTGTCGAATGAGCAACTTTCACATTTGGAAAAGCACCATCAATGCTGAAAGATAACTCCAGATTTTAGAGCAGCAAAGAGTCAGGCCCCGTACACACGACCAGTTTCCTCGGCAGAATTCAGCTTCCGACCGAGTTTCTGGCTGAATTCTGCCGAGAAACCCGGCCGTGTGTACACTTTCGGCCGAGGAAGCCGACGAGGACCTCGGCGAGGAAATAGAGAACATGTTCTCTATTTCCTCGTTGTTCTATGGGAGCTCTCGTCCCGCCGAGCTCCTCGGCGGCTTCAGGGCTGAACTGGCCGAGGAACTCGATGTGTTTGGCACGTCGAGTTCCTCGGCCGTGTGTACGAGGCTTCACTCTCACTCTGTAAGATGCCCTTTTTATATCCAATCATGTTACTGATCTATTGCCAATTAACCTAATTAGTTGCAAAATGTTAATTTGCTAGAAAAAGGAAAACATTCTAAATAACAGTGTGTAAGCTCTTTCTTGGGTCTTGTTCAGGTCTTGTTCAGGATGTATCCTGACGTCCGAAAAGCAGTTGGATCTTCAGAAAAGGTCTTTAAGTACATGGACAGGAACCCACAGATGCCACCCCCAGGAAGTCTTCAGCCAGCAAACCTCCAGGGCTACGTCCAGTTCAGAAACGTCACCTTCTCTTATCCTAGGCGAGCAGATCAACCAGCTCTTCAGGTACCGTCACAAAGTCCTAGTTAGTAGTGTACTAACCAGGGCATTTTTTCAGCTGGAACTTGGTGGAACTCAGTTCCACCACCTTTGGCTCAGGTACTCTGTGTCACATACCAGGTGTAAGGCCGAGATGCTGAGAGGGCTTCCAAGGAAAATACAGGTGCCCGGGGTGCAGTGCGGATGCCGAGACCCCCACTGGATGGTCTTCCTGCAAGTGAGAGAGGCAGAGGGCGAGGAGGTACTAGAGCTGACTGGGTGCTTCAGTTTAATACAGCAACAAGAGTAAGACACATAAGAGATGGTGGGAGAGAGAAGATGGGGGCAGTGGAGGTGGAGGGTTGTATGCGGAGGACAGACCTAAAGAGGGGTAAAAGTGTAATGTGGATGGGGGTGCAGAGGTAAGCAGCTGGGGAAGAAGGCTAAACTCTGCACTCTGTGTAGCGCACCCCTGAACTATGCACTCTGTATGCAGCACACCTCTGAACACTGCACTATGCACGTAGCGCACCCCAGAACTCTGCACTATGTATGCAGCACACCCCTGAATGCTGCAATATGTACATAGCGCACCCCTGAACGCTGCACTATGTACGTAGTAGACATGTGCATTCGTTTTCGTCTGAATGCATTTTCGTCCGAATTTCAGGTATTTTCGTTTTAACAAATGAAAACGAATGTGCAGAATACGAAAACCGAAAGATCTGACATAAACAAATGCTTTATTTTCGTTTTCGTTGCAACAACAGTTCGATATAGATAGGAGATTCTACATGACGCTGACAATAGCAATCTGTGCCTAACCTTAACTCTATTAGTCCAAGATTATTCTAGATAGAGAGAAAAGATTCGACATTATAGAGAGAAAAGATTCGACATTATAGAGAGAAAAGATTCAACATAATAGAGAGAAAAGATTCAACATTATAGAGAGAAAAGATTCGACATAATAGAGAGAAAAGATTCGACATAATAGAGAGAAAAGATTCGACATTATAGAGAGAAAAGATTCGACATTATAGAGAGAAAAGATTCGACATTATAGAGAGAAAAGATTCGACATTATAGAGAGAAAAGATTCGACATTATAGAGAGAAAAGATTCGACATTATAGAGAGAAAAGATTCGACATTATAGAGAGAAAAGATTTGACATTATAGAGAGAAAAGATCGCTGCTGGAATTGGGTGGGGGACGTAAAATAAATATAATGATGATGATGAATGTTATTGGCTGATTGTAACCAAAGAGGAGGAGCAGTAAAATAGCTAGAACTAACTTGACAATTCAACATAAACGAAGAAGATTCGACAAAGCATCGAAAAACATACAAACGTTGAATCTGTCATTGAAGGCTTATGGTGTCTGTGGAAAGTTCTAAGAAGATTCCACAAGCAGCTAAACTGTATGACGCTGCAATCATACATTTCCGGTCACATGCTCCGCCCATAGGCTATAGAAGAATTCTAATGTTGGTTGACTAGTAATAATAATTAATAAATATAATTATTACTAGTCATACAACATTAGAATTCTTCTATAGCTTGTAGGCGGAACATTTGTCTGGAAATGTATGATCGCAGCGTCGTACAGTTTTGCTGCTCTGTCGAATCTTCTTTGAACATTCGACAGACACCATAAGCCTTCAATGACAGATTCGACCTTAATTCATTCAGATTTTCAGACAAAAGCAATTTCTAACGAAAAACGAAATAAATAAAAACAAATTTCGGGAGTAACTAAATACATTTATTTTTCAGACGAAAACGAAATTCAGAAACAAAATATTTCAGTGTGCACATGTCTAGTACGTAGTGCACCCCTGAACTCTATACATAGCACACCCCTGAACTCTGCACTATGTATGTAGCGCACTCTTGAACTCTTCATTATGTATGTAGCGCACCCCTGAACTCTTCACTATGTACATAGCGCACTCCTGAGCTCTTCACTGTGTACGTAGCACACCCCTGAACTGTTCACTATGTATGAAGCACACACCTAAACTTGTGCTTTCAGTTCCTGCACCTGTTTTCTGAGAGAAAAAGCCTTGGTACTAACCCGTAGATATCAATCAGATATCAGCTGACTTCAGACCGATCATTGAAATATGAATTTTAATTGGCTGCTGTGAGTAATTTCCATACTGAATAAACTCAAAAATAATTTGTAATGAAGGGAAACAGTCTGTGCCACAGCTACTTATATGGGATTTATACATATTCAGTTGAAATGGTTTTATTTATATGGGGGCGCTTTTAAAAAGCCTTAAAAAATAAAATAAAAATTGGTGTTTTACCTGCAATTTTTTACGTTGATGATAGAGTCTTTTTAAAGGGTTAGTTTATCTTTACAGAAAAACTGTAAACCGGATGATCTTATTTGCATTATAATTTGGAAAGTTTGTACCATATTTGCAAACATTGTAGATTCTAGAAGCTGAACATCACTCTGAATGATTATACTGTATACCAGATTACTAGAAAATAGGGATGAGCCGAACACCCCCCCCCCCCCCCCCCCGTTCGGTTCGCACCAGAACCTTCGAACGGACCGAACGTTCGCGCGAACATTTAGAACCCCATTGACATCTATGGGACTCGAACGTTCGAATTCAAAAGTGCTCATTTTAAAGCCTAATATGCAAGTTATTGTTGTGAAACGTCTTTGAAAACCCGGGTCTTCCCCCAGGGAACATGTATCAATGGAAGAAAAGTTTTAAAAACTGTTGTTTTTTTAGGACTCCTGAAAAAACGATCGTTTTTTAAAACTTTTTTTCCATTGATACATGTTCCCTCTGGCAAGACCCGGGTTCTCAAAGACGTTTTCACAGGCATACTATAGACACCCAGCAGGTATAATATTTAAAGGAATTTTTCATATTTTTTTTTATTTAAGCATCATTAAAATCACTGCTCCTGAATCTTTAGGTGCAAACTACAGAGCACACGGCCAGTACACACCAAGTAGCTTTAGGTGCAAACTACAGAGCACACTTGCAGTAAACACCAAGTAGGTTTAGGTGAAAACTAAAGAGCACACGTGCAGTACACACCTAGTAACTTTAGGTGCAAACTACACAGCACAAGTGAAGTACACACCAAGTAGCTTTAGGTGCAAACTAAAGAGGACACGGGCAATACAACACGTGAGAACACTGCAGCTAGCACAATCAACTGCCTGACAAATTAGGAAGAATTGATCTAGCTAAACTATACAGTGTACAAAATATTTCAGTGTGCATACGTCTAGTATATGTACAACACCTGGGATGTATATATATCCTCTACACACTGTAAATTTAACTGACTAGCCTGCCTGCTCTATCTAGCTAGAAAAAAAAGACACACTCTCTCTCTCTCTCTGTGACTGATATCTAACAAGCGCTGCAACACACCTCCCTGCCTTTTATAGTGTGGGGTGTGTACTAAAGCCCTGAGCCATAATTGGCCAAAGCCACCCTGGCTTTGGCCAATTACGGCTCTCTGTACTGACAGCGCTGTGATTGGCCAAGCATGCGGGTCATAGTGCATGCTTGGCCAATCATCAGCTCGCAATGCCTCAGTGAATTATGGGCTGTGGCGCGTCACTCGAATTTGGCGCGAACGACCCGGTTTGTTCGTATTTCGACAAACGGTCGAACAGACGATGTTCGAATCGAACGTGGAGCTCATCCCTACTAGAAAACAGCTCTTCTGTAATATATTGGGAATTCATAATTTAGGTATAATATTTAACCCTTACTGCCTATAAACTATATCTATCCTTTCATCATTTAAAGACTCCATGTAATGGTGGTAATGTATTCCCTTTAAATCCCTAGAATGTCTCCTTTGAGCTACGTCCAGGTCAAGTGACGGCACTGGTGGGCCCTTGTGATGCCGGCAAGTCCACGGTTGTCCAGTTGCTGCTCAGGTTTTATAAACCACAGAATGGGGAGATCCTACTGGATGGGAAATCTTTGTTTGAATACGACAATAAGTACTACTGCAAAAAGGTAAGTGTATTGGTGGTAACATAGGAGTAGGAAAAGTTTACTTACTGCCAGCAGTGTTGTCTGCCTGATTCAGGCTCCAGGGAATGCAATGTCACTTAAGGTTTAGAGCAGGGGTCTCCAAACTTTCTAAACAAAGAGACAGTTTTTAGTCCTTCAGACTTTAGGGGGGCTGTACTGTGACCACTGGGAGTAGAAAATGCCCTGGTGTCTGCGGAAGTAACAATGCCTCAGGCTTGGTGGCCGATGGGAGCAATAAAATGGTCTCAAAGAACAGAAATGGTGCCCCATCATTAGTATTAGTGGAAGGAGTAGTGTCTTGTCATTGGTGTTAGTTGGAGGAACAGTGCCCAAGCCTTGGTGTCAATGGGAGGAATAGTACCCCTTCATTGGTATCCGTGGGAGAAATATTGCTCCATCATTGATGTCAACTGGAGAAATAGTGAAATAGTGCTCCAATTTTGGTGTCAGTGGGAAGAATAGTGGCCCATTGTTGGTAGCCATGTATTAGTCGGCGTTCTCACATTTACAAAAACATAATCTTCACTTGCAGCATTAACAGTGTGAGACATGCATTTTTGACCCAGTGGTTGATATTTTTGGCCAGTGGGAGGAATCATGCCCCGTCATTGGTATCAGTGGGTGGAATAGTGCCCCATCATTTGTATCAGTGGGAGGAACAGTGCCCCATCATTGGTGTCAGTGGGAGGAATAGTGCCCCATCATTAGTGTCAAATAGTGAAATAGTGCTCCCAATATTGGTGTCAATAGAAAGAATAGTTACCCATTGTTGGCATTAGTATGAGGAATAGTGCCACATTATTGGTACCAATTAGAGCAATAGCTCCCCCAATGAGAAAAGTTATGCCCCATTGTTTGTGTCAGTAGAAGTAATGGTGCCTCATCTTTGAATAGTGGGAGTAGGAGGAATTATGCCCCAATGTTGGGATCAGTGGAAGGAATGGTGCCTCATCATTGGTGTGTGTAGGAGCAATAGTGCCTCATATAAGTGGTAGGAATGATGCCTCAAGGGTTGAATGCAGGGAAAAAAAGGGCCACAGTTTATCTACTCTAATGCCGCGTACACGATCGGACATTCAGACAACAAAACCGTCTTGCATACACATGGTCACACAAATGTTGTCAGAAATTCCGGACGTCAAGAACGCGGTGGCGTAAACACTACGACGAGTCAAGAAAAATTAAGTTCAATGATTCCTAGCATGCGTAGAATTTTTGTGCGTTGAACTGTGTACACACGGTCAGAATTTCCGACAACAACTTTTGTTGTCGGAAAATTTGTGAACCAGTTCTCAAATTTTTGTTGTTGGAAATTCCGACAGCAAATGTCCGATGGAGCATACACACGGTCGGATTTCCCGACAACAAGCTCACATCGTACATTTGTTGTCGGAAATTCCGACCGTGTGTATGCGGCATTAGAATCTTTTAATGATTTCCCCCTATGGGAATAGGGCCTGGAGGTTCCAAACCTTTGATTTCAGAGGGTTTTGCCCCCCGGGTAATTTTGCCAACAGCGTTTGAAGCCTAGAAACATCTATATTATGGAGTGTGTACATTAATGTTGAGGCTTATAAAAATGAGATTTAGCATCTTCATAGGTTAAAGTTGAACTCCAGGATAAGCCAATATTGTCTTCATACAAGATCCATGTTTATTCTTATTTGAATCCTTTGCTGTACAGCGTGAATGGAGAAATCTCTCACTGCTGCTATTGTTTCGACAGCCTGCCCAGCCAATCAGATGCAGCTGCAGTTCAGCCAACATTTTTCTGCCCAGCTCCTTTGAGTCTTCAATTGAACGATGTCGGGTCACCCGCTGATTGAGTTTTAGGATGTTTTATCAGGAACTGGCCGAATTGGGTACAGTGACAGGACATCTAGTCAGGTGTATTGAAGTGCAAGGAGCATGCTGATAGGAGAGAGCAGAGTGACAGAGAGATTAACTCATCAGTCTGCTGCTTCTCCTTTCACTGTCCAGTCACAGATTGGGGAGTAGGAGAGCGGGAAGGATATCTGCAGGCAGTGGCGGCTGATGTTTTTTATTTGGGGGGGGCGACAAACAATGCTCCCACAGCCACACCCAACCTCCCCTTCTGGCTGAGTAACCCACACTCACACCATGGGTTGGGTCCATCGGTCGGTCGGGTTACCAGCCCCGTACTTACTCCCATCTATGGCGTGTCGACGGGCGGTGGCCTCCCCTGTATCACGACAGCCGTGCTTCTCCTCCCTCCTCCTCCTCGGCCAATAGGATTGCTTCTCTTTTCGGCCAATCAGGAAATGCTTTCTGATTGGGAGAGGGGACAATCAGTGTGACAATAGTGAATATTCATTCATTATTCTCACACAACTGGGTGGGCTCAGGGCACAGTGCTCTGCACCACTTTTTTGAAACCTATTATAGCCTTAGACTCTAATCACGTGCTTCAAAAAAAAAAAAAAAAAACATTGGAATCCTTACATCTGGCGCCCTGCATTTAGATTAGGGGGCCGGAGCCACCGGACAAATGGATAGGGGGGCCCGCGCCCCTGCGCCCTGCATTTAGATTAGGGGGCCGGAGCCACCGGACAAATGGATAGGGGGGCCCGCGCCCCTGCGCCCTGCATTTAGATTAGGGGGCCGGAGCCACCGGACAAATGGATAGGGGGGCCCGCGCCCCTGCGCCCTGCATTTAGATTAGGGGGCCGGAGCCACCGGACAAATGGATAGGGGGGCCCGCGCCCCTGCGCCCTGCATTACGGGCCGCCACTACCTCTAGGTAAAGGTAAAACTGCAGCAGTAAAAATTAAAAACAAACAGCTCTCATATATGTATTTCATTTGTATATTTAGCTATTTGCCTGGAGTTCAGCTTTCAGGTCTGCACAGTGAAACTGACAGCTGGATAGTGATCATTTCAAACTTATTGTACAGGAAGTTCTTCAAGCCGTGTCACAACACTTCCTGTCATGAGCCATCCTTTTTTCACAACACTAAAACATATTGGGGTTGGTTTACTAAAATTAAAGAGTGCAAAATCTGGTGCAGTTCTGAATATTAACCAATCAGCTTCTGACTTTTGTCAAAGCTTAATTGAACAAGCTGAAGTTAGAAGCTGATTGGCTACCATGCAGAGCTGCACCAGATTTTGCACTCCAATTTTAGTAAATCAACCCCAATGTCACATTGCCTTGACAAATGGGGGAGATATAATAAAATCGGTGCAGTCAGAATCTGGTGAAGCTGAGCACAGTAACCAGTCAGCTTCCAGGTTTTATTATCAAAGCTTACCGTATATACTCGAGTATAAGCCGACCTGAACATTAGCTGAGGCACCTAAATTTACCACAAAAAAATGGGAAAATGTATTGACTCGAATATAAGCCTGGGGTGAGAATGCAGCAGCTACTAGAAGTGGAAAAGAGGGTCAACAATGCCAATTTGCAGCTTCGCTGTGTCTATTTACATGCCTCATGCCTCAGCCTCCCTGTGCCCATCTGCATGCCTCAGCCTCACTGTGACCATCTGCATTCCTCAGCCTCACTGTGCCCATCTGCATGCCTCAGCCTCACTGTGCCCATCTGCATGACTCAGCCTCACTGTGCCCATCTGCATGACTCAGCCTCATGCCTCAGCCTCACTGTGCCCATCTGCATTCCTCAGCCTCATGCCTCAGCCTCACTGGGCGGGGCCTCAATTACCTTGATCGGCGTTGTGCCCATCTGCCGTTGTGCCAGCGTTATCATCTCCTGGCGCTGTGCCCATCTACAGCCTTATTATCTCCCGGCGCTGTGATACATTCAGTCTAGTCGGCGGCCGTGCAGTATAACAAAGCACCGCCTCCTCCTCATCCGTGACGGAACACTGACTCGGTTTCCCAGCAAGTGAGCCAGTGTTCCGGACGAGGAGGCGGTGCTTTGTTACACTGCATGTCCGACAACTAGACTGAATGTATAACAGCCCCGGGAGATAAGGCTGCAGATGGGCACAGTGCCGGGAGGAGTGTAAGCCGAGGGGGGCATTTTCAGCACAAAAAAATGGGTTAAAAAAACTTGGCTTATACTCGAGTATATACGGTAATTGAACAAGCTGAAGTTAGAAGCTGGTTGGTTACTATGCTCAGCTTCACCTGATTCTGGGTGCGCCAGGTTTAGTAAATATCCCCCGGTGTCTCTTTAAAGTGGAGGTTCCACCTATCTAATAACTTAACCTTAAATACAAGGGCATAGTTAGCCTAAAAACCGTTCGCCAAACAAAAAAATTTAAAACGTTTGTTTACCTTTCTTTATGGTCTGTGAAGCAGGCACTTCCTGGTCTGTCTGAGTGGGGCTGGGCGTGTCTATTTCTTTCCAGCATAGGGCTTCAGAATGCCAGGAGCTATGATGGAAACGTCCATCGCTGTATTTTATAAAGTTTACTTTCTGATGAATTAAGAATGCTGGCGCCTAGATTCCTGGGACGGGTGAGTACATTATTGTACATGTACTAAGCGGGAGAAAGGATTTAAAAAAAATAAATGAATTTCGGGGGAACCACCCCTTTAAGAACAATACACAAGTTACTAAAAATAAGCCGCCCAAATAGGTGTTATGACTGAAATATGAACATTACTTGCCAGCCAAGTCTCCCAGATCTCCTGTTTATGCTTCCGGTGTAGCATGAGAGAACAGAAGAGTTTTTTGGTCATTCTGATGAAAAAATAACTGTTTTCCCTTTTCAACACTTTTGTTCCTGAGCCCAGTAGTTTTGGTGTTCCTCATTACTTATTTCCCTTATTGTAGGTATCAGTTGTGAGTCAAGAACCAGTCGTTACTGCAAGGTCCTTGAAGGACAATATATGTTATGGGTTGGGGAATCTCCCCTTGGCCTTGGTAAAGAAAGTGGCCGTATCTGCTAGTGCCGATGGCTTCATCTCAGAAAAAGAGGATGGGTACGATACAGGTTGGTATTTCTAATATACAAGGCTTTCTTTCCAGAAAATGATATACATAATATAATATTCTTTGTATACATTATCTAATAAGGAGCCGGAGAGAAAGGAGGACTTCTATCTGGAGGGCAGAAGCAAAGAATAGCCCTGGCCAGGGCTCTGCTCAGGGAACCCAAGCTCCTCATCCTTGATGATGCCACCAGCTCTCTCGACACAGAAACTGAGCTTAAAGTAAGAAAGCCTCAATTATATATCTTTCATGATGTAGCCACGAGATTGTCAAAGCCCACGTGGAAGTGAACATAGCAAAGTAGGTCTGTACTGTGGAAACTGTGCCCAAAAAAAGCAAGCCAGGGTCAATGGGCTAGTCGTGTTTCTCAATTCCAGTCCTCAAGGCGCCCTAACAGGTCATGTTTTAAGGATTTCCCTCAGATGAAATGGCTGTGGTAATTACTAAGGCCCCTTTCACACTGGGGCGGGAGCCGCGGTGGCGGTAAAGCACTGCCTTTTTCAGCGGCGCTTTACCGCTAATTTCGCTAGCGCTATTCTGCCGCTAGCGGGCGGTTTTACCCCCCACTAGTGGCCGAGAAAGGGTTAAACGCCGCAAAGCGCCTCTGCAGAGGCACATTGCCGGCGGTATAGTCGCGGTTTCCTATTGCTTTCAATGGGCAGGAGCGGTGGAGGAGCGGTAAGCACGCCACTCCTTCAGCACTCCAAAGATGCGGCTAGCAGGATTTTTTTTCACGTCCTGCTAGAGCACCGCTCCAGTGTGCAAACCCAGGGCTTGCACACTGGAGAAACAACAGCCGCTGTTTCAAGTCGGTTTGCAGGCGCTATTTTTAGCGCAATAGAGCCTGTAAACCGCCCCAGTGTGAAAGGGGTCTAAGGCAGTGAAACGGATCAAATCACCTGTGCAAAATAATGCAGAGCCTGAAAACATGACCTGTTGGGGTGCCTTGAGGACTGGAGTTGAGGAACACTGGATTAGTCACCAGTATTGTTTCTAGGCTCCCTATAGCTGATCTTTTCCCAATTACTGACTTACCAGAAAAAACAAGACAACTCATGTGATTGCCATAATCCCTTCTAACATCCCTCCCACAATAGAGGTTTTTCACATTCTTTCATTACTGACTTACCATGCCTTGTTTCAGGGCCGATCCTAGGGTCACAGACGCCTGGGTGCAGAAATATTTCTGGCACCCCCACATGGGCATGGTCATCGTACTAACTCCTCCCCTTTACAAATGTTGCTATGGTTACGACTCAAACACAGAGATGCTCCCCTAAGACGTCTTCATTAGTGTCCCCTATCTGAGTCCCCCCACAGCAGGTGTCCCCCATCAGAGCCCCCCCACAGCAGGTGTCCCCCATCAGAGCCCCCCCACAGCAGGTGTCCCCCATCAGAGCCCCCCCCCCACAGCAGGTGTCCCCCATCAGAGCCCCCCACATCAGGTGTCCCCATAGATCAGTACTTGTCCAATAGGTCCCTGTAGCTCAGGCGCGCTGGGAGCAGAAGCACATTACAGGGGGCGGGACATACGTGGCATCTTTGGTTACTTGGAGGGTGGCACTCGGAGAGCATTTCTGGGAGTGCACGGGATGATTGGCAGCAGCTCCGGCCAACCCAAAAGCCTCTCATCACACCGCCTATGGGAGAAGAGCCGACACACGCAGAGGGGGCGGGGCAGACAGGAGACTGCTCCATGCGCACCGGACAGAATTAATTAGTGGAGCCTAGTACCGAAACGTGTTCCAGTACTAGGCTCCGCTGTGGTACCCAGCCCTGATTCCGGGGACATCCGGAGGTATGCGCTCTTGTCAGTTGCCAGCGGAGAGAGCAAGTGGGATGGGGAACCGCAGCACCCGCTACATGCGCTCCGCCTCTGGACACAGACAAGGAGGAGGGAGGGGAGCACTTTGGAGCTTCGGCGCCCCCACCTCTGAGGCGCCTGGGTGCGGAGCACCCGGTGCACCCTGCCTAGGATCAGCCCTGCCTTGTTTTATACTGTGCCGCTGTGTAGAAGTGGCCCTTTTGGTAGAGGCAGGGCTTTTCTTCCTCGTTACAGACTTGCCTCTCTGAAGACTGGTGATCTGAAGACTGATCGGGTATTATTTAAAAAGCAGTATGAAAAGTGAAGCACAGTTCCACAGAATAGAAGTAGCAAGGACATTGTAGGTCCTCAGGTACAGCATTCTCTCCAGCTAGGAGAACAATGAGCAGCATAGTACTGACAACACCAAATCTCACTTCCAATCGTGAAACTAGCAGGCAGAGGCATAATGCCATAGATCAGAATTCTCAAACTGGCGACTGCCTCTGTGAGTGATGCTTGTAACTGTCAGCCTTGCAATGCCTCATGGGATTTGTTGGTATCAGTGGCAGGAACTATGTCAGCAACAGGGGGGGAATATCCCCAAGGGCCAGATAAAAGCATGCAAAGGGCAGCATTGGCCCCCTGAGCCACAGTTTAGAGACCACTGATCTAGGATTGTAGCTGGTACATGTTATTCTTGAAATATCTACAATACTCTTAAAATGTCAAGGGGTTAGGGGGTGGAATCTAAAAGAAAATGGTAGAATGACAACTGACTAGACATGTGCAATTCGTTTAGTTTCTAATTCGTTTTTTAACGAAAATTCGGAAATTCGTTCATTTCGAATTTTCGTTTTCACTAATTCTTTATTTCCGAATTTTCGGACTTCCGAAAATTTCGAATTTACGAATTTTCCAAATTTTTCAATTTCCGAATTTTCGGACTTCGGAAGTACGAACATTTTTCGTTTTTTTTTATTTAAAAAATCCCGAATTTTAGAAATTTCGAATTTTTCATTTTTTATTTTCGAATTTTTCAATTTTAGAAATGTCGAATTTTTCATATTTTTTTTTATTTTCGAATTTTTCATTTTCGATTTTCAAAATTTCGAATTTTCACATTTTTAATTTTCAAATTTTTCATTTTCAAATTTCGAATTTTTCAATTTTCGAATTTTCGATTTTTTTTTTCAATTTCGAATTTTTCGAATTTCCTAATTTTTACATTTTCGTATTTCCGAGATTCGGAAATTCGGAAATATGAACATTTTTCGTTTTTTTTTTAATTTTAGAAATTCCGAAATTTCGAATTTTTCATTTTTTATTTTAGATATTTTCAATTTTAGAATTTTTCATTTTTTTTTTTTTTTAGAATTTTTCATTTTCTATTTTTTTAAATTTCGAATTTTTCAATTTTAGAATTTTCGAAATTTAGAATTTAGAATTTTCAAATTTTTTACTTTCGAATTTCGAAATTTGTAATTTTCCAAAAAAATGTTTTGAATTTACGTTTTTTAAAAATTTCTAATTTTCGAAATTCCGAATTTTCTAATTTTCGAAATTTCAAATTTTTCATTTTCGAATTTTTCATTTTCAAAATTTAGAATTTTGGAATTTTTCATTTTCGAATTTTCGACAATGAAAAATTTGAAAATTCGAAAAATAAAAAATGTGAAAATTCAAAAATGAAAAAAATCTGAATTTTCGAAATTGTGGAATTTTCGAAATTGTGGAATTTTCGATTTTTATACTTTTCGAATTTTAGAAATTCCGAAATCCCAAAATTTTTCATACGAATTTCCGAATTCCCAATTTTTGGATTTCCCGAATTTACGAAAAAAGCAAAAAAACGAATAAAACGGAAAAAAAATGTTTTCGATTTTCCCGAATTTCCGAAAAAATAAAAAAAACGAATGAAACAAAAACGAATTTATTTTTTTCGATTTTCCCGAATTTCAGAAAAAAACAAAAACGAAAATAACATAAACGAAAAAAACGAATTTTTTGGCAGTGCACATGTCTACAACTGACCCTTGCTAGTTTGCTTCCCTTTCTCTTGTTTAAAAAAAATAAATGTTACCAAATACAAGATAAATGTGATATCCCCCATGACACTTGGTCTTTTCTCTAGATTCAGAGCTCGGTGCTGAATAACCCTGAGAAGTGCACCATTCTTCTTATATCCCATCGGATGAACATCTTGGAGAAGGCGGACCACATCCTGGTGATGGAGGGAGGTCAGATCAAGGAGTCGGGGAAACATCAACAGTTGTTGGACAACAAGGGCAGTTATTGGAAACTGTGGGAGAAACAACACAGCGTTTTCCAGAAGGATAACGGAGAGAAGGCCAAGCCATTGTAATCACAAGAACAAAGGAACAAAAGTCTTCAAATCTTTCCTTTCCAGCTGTGGCCAATCTGAAAACCATTTGGTTTAATGTGACATGTGACACTGTAGACATCATTTCTTTTATCTCTGAGTTACCAAGTTCTACTTTTTCAATGCGTCCAAGCTTTCTAGAAAGCAAGATACTGCACAAATGTTCTTGAACGATCTTGAAAATTAAGATCACATGATGTGGCCTCTGATAATTGGCCATTAGTTTAATGAAATACTTGCAAGCACCATTTAACCACTTAAGGACCGCCTCCTGCAGATATATACGTTGGCAGGATGGCACGGCTGGGCACAAGCACGTACCTGTACGTCCTCTTTAAGTGCCCAGCCGTGGGTCACGACCAGGTCCGAAGCTCCGCGGCCGCGGAACCCGCGGACCTGATCGCCGCCGGAGTCCCGCGATCGGTCCCCGGAGCTGAAGAACAGGGAGAGCTGTGTGTAAACACAGCTTCCCCGTTGTTCACAGTGGCAGCTTCATTGATCGTGTGTTCCCTAATATAGGGAGACACGATCAATGACGTCACACGTCCAGCCCTGCCCCCCTACAGTTAGAAAAACATATGAGGTCACACATAACCCCTACAGCGCCCCCTAGTGGTTAACTCCCAAACTGCAATTGTCATTTTCACAGTAAACAATGCATTTTTATAGAATTTTTTGCTGTGAAAATGACAATGGTACCAAAAATGTGTCAAAATTGTCCGATGTGTCCGCCATAATGTCTCAGTCACGAAAAAAAACGCTGATCGCCGCCATTAGTAGAAAAAAAAATTATTTATGAAAATGCAATAAAACTATCTCCTATTTTGTAAACGCTATAAATTTTGCGCAAACCAATTGATAAACGCTTATTGCGATTTTTTTTACCAAAAATAGGTAGAATATGTAACGGCCTAAACTGAGGAAGAAAAACCTTTTTTTTTATATCTTTTTGGGGGATATTTATTATAGCAAAAAGTAAAAAATATAGATTTTTTTTCAAAATTTACGCTCTGTTTTTGTTTATAGCGCAAAAAAAAAAAAACACAGAGGTGATCAAATACCACCAAAAGAAAGCTCTATTTGTGGGGAAAAAAGGATGCCAATTTTGTTAGGGAGCCACATCGCACGACCGCGGAATTGTCAGTTAAAGCGACGCAGTGCCGATTCGCAAAAACTGGTAAGGTCCTTTACCTGCATAAAGGTCCGGGTCTTAAGTGGTTAAGGTTCCCAGCATCTGTGTTGATCTGTTGAGTATAGACAGCATTGGGCCAATGGCCTTCACTGGATACACACAAACTTTTGTATCCTAACGTAAACCTGTTCTTTAGCTAGGGATAAGCTATAAGTACCGTATTTATCGCGGTATAACGCGCTCCCGCCTATACCGCGCACCCCTAAAGTTGCCCCGAATCCTGTGGAAAAAACGTTTTTTCGTACTTACAGTTTTGGTGTCTTGCGCGGCGTCCATCGGCGGCCTCGTCAGGTCCGGCTTCGGGTGTCCTCTTCGTCGGGTCCGACGTCCTTCTGCGGCTTCGGGTGTCCTCTTTGTCGGGTCCGGTGTCCTTCTGCGGCTTCGGGTGTCCTCTTCGTCGGGTCCGGTGTCCTTCTGCGGCTTCGGGTGTCCTCTTCGTCGGGTCCCGCGTCCTTCTGCGGCGTCCTCGCTTCCTCCCCGCTCGTTTCCCGCGCCGAGTTTGAACACTGCGCCGACATATACAGAGCGCAGTACACTCGAGTATTGTCGGCAATGCTCGGCAACTCTCGCGCTGACGTCCTGTGCGTCCTGACGTGAGCGCGGAAGGAGCCGAGACTGCCCGACTAGACCCTCAGCGGCTTCACAAGGAACTCGATGAGCAAAACGATGTGTTTTGCCCGTCGAGTTTCTCGGACGTGTGTACGGGGCCTGATAGGTACGAGTCATCAGACCATCCTAGACCCATAGTAGAATGCTTCAGAGGGCAATGCCATGTCAGAGCAAGGTGCTGCTCTCTGTTTCATCCTTCTATGAGCCCAGGGCCCACCTAACATAGGAGGAAGAAAAGGACCAAAAACACTTTGGAAAATGGGTGGGGGATTCACGAAGAGATAGCTGGAGTTGGACTTAAAGTATAACCTAAAAACAAAACTTTTGTTGAATATTTTTAAGTTTTGGATAGAGTGGAGAGAAATTAGCACACCTGTCCGTTTCTATTACTGTCTGTGTTCCTGTTAGGGAGATTCGCCCTATTTGTCCTCTTTACCATTATCATTGAAAGTGGAAGTAAAAGAAAATCCCATTTTTGGTTGTCCTCAGAAAAGTAATAGAGGGTGACAGACAGACAGACATTTCCCCCCCATCACTCGAGCACGCTACCGCACACCATACCCAAACACCCTACCCCTGGCTCTCTCTTTTGCCCTCTGGCCCGCTGGGTCCCCCTGTGGCGGTGGCTACACCCCTCCGTGTTTCGGCTGTTGCTTCTCCTCCCGGCCAATCAGGTTTTTGGACTCCCGGGCAGTGGGGTCTCAGGACATGCTTCATGATTGGCCGGGAGGAGAAACAGGAAGACATTAGCGAATATTAATTTGCTAATGTCACACAACAGGGTGGACCCAGGGCGCAGTGCTCTGCGCCCCGAGCCCACCCTTTTTTAAAGCCAATTAGAGCCTCCGGTTTTAATCACGTGTTTTAAAAAAAACATTAAAACATTGGAATCGATGCGTTCGGTGCCCTGCATGTAGGTTAGGGGCTGGGCACATGGATTAGGGGGGCGGCTGGGGTTATAATCTTCCCTTACTCTTTTCAAAATGAAGAAAAACGTTTCGCTATAGTTCTACTTTAATCGCTGTTGCGTTCTGTTGATGGGAAGCAGCTCTGCATAAGTCAACCTGTTTGGAGCTCACACAGGGATAAGGGCTCTCTCCTACCCCCTGGTTACTTCACTCAAGTCTGGAGATTGGCTGTTGGTGCAACCAGTGTTACATTGTAGCAAAGTGTCACATGCCCCATACTTGGAAGTACCTGGTACAGTACTTCACTTTGCACTAGCATTGGTTCACTTTGGGCAGAACTTTTTATAATAAGATAGTCAAGCAATACATCTTTTTTAATGAAGTGTTAGGACTTGTATATGGTTTTGTATATAAAATGTTACATTAGTATTTCTATTGTTTGGCAGGACGGGAACATGACATGAGTGAACGTACCAGAATGGTGTGAATTTTGACTTTGTCTTCATAAAGATCCATTACTGTAAATAAAGTTTTTTTTTTTCTAGTATGTTGTCCTCATCATTATATGTGAATGCTTTGTGAAAATTATAGAGGTTTATTTTCCATTGACTACCATGTATAGCCAAGCTGGTCCTGACATATCCAGCACAGACTTCAATGCAAATACAAATCAACCAAGAACTGATATTTCAGTTACATGTGGATGTTGGTGGGCTGAACCTTTCATTGGCTTCTTTTATCTTTCAAGGACTACAATGGAAGAATGTTACTACTCACTGACGTCTAACCAGAATATTGGCATGCATTAAAAAAGGGGATTAACTCCAGAGATAAAACAGTAATTCTCCCACTCTACAAGACTCTGGTCTGGCCGCACCTGGAGTATGTCCAGTTCTGGGCACCAGTCCTCAGGAAGGATGTACTGGAAATGGAGAAAGTCCAGAGAAGGGCAACAAAGCTAATAAAGGGTCTGGAGGATATTAGTTATGAAGAAAGGTTGCGAGCGCTGAACTTATTCTCTCTGGAGAAGAGATGCTTGAGAGGGGATACTATTTCAATTTACAAATACCGTACTGGTGACCCCACAATAGGGATAAAACTTTTCAGCGGAAGGGAGTTTAACAAGACACTTGGCCACTCACTAAAATTAGAAGAAAAGGAGGTTTAACCTTAAACTACGTAGAGGGTTCTTTACTGTAAGAGCGGCAAGGATGTGGAATTCCCTTCCACAGGCAGTGGTCTCAGTGGGGGACATCGATGGTGTCAAAAAACTATTAGATAAGCACCTGAACGAACACAACATAAAGGGATATACAATGTAACACTGACATATAATCACACACAAAGGTTGGACTTGTGTCTTTTTTCAACCTCACCTACTAAGTAACTATGAAACCCCTCTTATTTGTAATGTAAAACCAGATGAAAATCTATTACCTGTAATGGTAAATACAGTTAAGCAAATCTGTAGATTTTTATGCCAAAGTATCTCCCTTGGTGCTCCTAATAGTAAAAATAAAGGGCCAGATTCACAGAAAAAGTACGCCGGAGTATCTGCTGATACTCCGGCGTACTTTCAAATTTGCCGCGTCGTATCTTTATTTTGTATTCACAAAGATACAACGGCATTTGGCTAAGATCCGATAGGCGTATGGCTTCGTACGCCTTCGGATCTTAGGATGCAATACTTCGGCGCCCGCTGGGTGGAGTTCGTGTCGTTTTCCGCATCGGGTATGCAAATTAGCTGTTTACGGTGATTCACGAAGGTACGCACGTTCGTCGCATTCTCTTGCGTCGTCGCTAGTCGGCTTTTCCCGTCGCAAAGTTACAGCTGCTATTTAGGTGGTGTAAAAATAGACAGCTCATGTAAAGTATGGCCGTCGTTCCCGCGTCGAATTTCGAATTTTTTTTCTTGCGTAACTCGTCCAGGAATACGAAAGGACGTAACGCACGTTGCCGTTCAAAACATTACGTCGGGGCGACGTCATTTCGTGCAAAGCACGGCGGGAAATTTCAAAACGGAGCATGCGCAGTACGTTCGGCGCGGGAACGCGCCTAATTTAAATGGTACACGCCCCATTTGAATTAGGCGGGCTTGCGCCAGACGGCTTTACGCTACGCCGCCGCAAGTTTACAGGCAAGTGCTTTGTGAATCAAGCACTTACGCTGAAAACTTGCGGCGGTGTAACGTAAACGGGATATGTTACGCCGCCGAAAAGGTATGTGAGAATCTGGCCCATAATTTGGATAGATTGTCCACTTATGATCACGGCATATACAGGGTAGGACTTAGGGTGGTGGGGGTCCCTGGGCTTGAGTCACTTTCGGACCCTACCTTCTATACATTACTTTAAATTAGGGTTGTCCCGATACCACTTTTTTAGGACTGAGTACAAGTACCGATACTTTTTTTTTATGTACTCGCCGATACCGAATACCAATACTTTTTTTTTAAATGTGTCCCCAAATGCAGCCATGTCCCCACACATATTGCAGCCATGTCCCCCCACATATATCCAGCCGTGTTCCCCCACATATATCCAGCCATGTCCCCCATATATTGCAGCCATGTCCCCCCACATATATCCAGCCATGTCCCCCCACATATGCAGCCATGTCCCCCCACATATTGCAGCCATGTCCCCCCACATATATCCAGCCATGTCCCCCCATATATTGCAGCCATGCCCCCCGACATATTGCAGCCATGTCCCCCCACATATATCCAGCCATGTCCCCCCATATATTGCAGCCATGCCCCCCGACATATTGCAGCCATGTCCCCCCACATATATCCAGCCATGTCCCCCCATATATTGCAGCCATGTCCCCCATACCTAGTAGATGATGATGCCGCCGCCGCTGCCGCATTAATCAGCGCGCAGGGAACATTACAGGCAACTTTCGTTTGAATAGCTGTCCATTCCTTGCCGCACCATGTATAGACACTCCCCCTTGCTTGGGATTGGACGGATCTGTCCAATCCCGAGCAAGGGGGAGTGTCTATACACGGCACGGCGGGGAATACAGCAATTCCAACGAAAGCTGCCTGTAATGTTCCCCGCACGCTGATTAATGCGGCAGCGGCAGCTTTGCGGCGGGGGGGGCAAGTATTCTATTCAGGCATCGGGGTATCGGTATCAGGACAACCCTACTTTAAATAGAACAAAATGATACATACACAAGCTATGTATTCTCCCACTTCAAAGGGGTATACCTAGGGAAGCAAAACAGCATAAAATGAATGTGTGTATGGGGATAAATAACCCAATATCACCACAAAGAGCCTGGCAAGGAAAGAGCTTCCGCTGTACCTGTCAGATGGAGAGGGATCATATAATTCCTTAATACGAGCCGTCACATCTGTCCATCGGTAGCCGCCGCAGCTATAAATAGTGTCATTCGGATTCCCGCACATGCGCAGAACAATGACCGGGTGTAATGACGTCACCACGTCGCATAATGATGACGCTGAGTCATCAATAGTAAACATAGCGTTGTTCCGCATGGGCACAAAAAAGCACTGACACAAGTCAGAGTGCAATGTATTCAAAGGGCAAATCCAGCAATTGGAGCCAAAGTAACGTGCCACATGCAGCAAAAGAACAGAACCGGGCATAATATTGCAAAAATAGCTTCACAAGGGTAATAATGAAAGAAAGACAGTTTGTCTACTTGGACGGAGGACAAAAATGATCAATGTCCCTAGAACAGGTAAAAAGGCTAGACCAATCAACGCACTTTAAATGAAAAATTTAATGACTGGCATATTATTGAAAAAAAAATTAAGTAAATGGGCGGGGCCCCCTATTGGGCGGGGCCCATGGGCTTGAGCCCAGTCAAGCCCAATAGTAAGTCCGGCCCAGGGCATATACTTTCATTGTAGAACATCAGCATTTTATTAGCAATACAAACAATAGTTATTTTGACAATCCAATATAAGCTTACTTGAAAAATCTCCTTTCATGCTGTGAGTGCTAAAAAAACGATAAAATAAGTGCAGCGCAACAGGTAATGCGGGGGCGCTTTACCTGTTTTTTTTTTATTTTATTACATTTCTTTAACCACTTGCCGACCAACTGCCATCGTTATACTGCGGCAGATCGGCACGATCCCACAAACTGGTGACTGCCTCCTCCCGATAAAAATCGCAGATCGCCGCCATTACTAGTAAAAAATAATAATAATAATAATGCTATAAATCTATCCCCTATTATTTAGACGCTATAACTTTTGCGCAAACCAATCAATATACGCTTATTGTGATTTTTATATGTAGAATACATATCGACCTAAACTGAGAAAAAAAATCGCTTTAAAAAAATAAAAATAAAAATAATTGGGATATTAATTATAGCAAAAAGTACAAAATATTGAGCTAGATTCAGGTACAGCGGCGTACCTTTTGGCCGGCGTAGCGCATCTCATATGCGCTACGCCAACGTAAATCAGGGAGCCCAGAACAGTATTCTGAAAGATCCCGCGCCGTACGTTGTGCCGGTGCAGTGTAATTAGGCCAGCGTAAGCCCACCTAATTCAAAATAGGCAGGTAGGGGGCGTGCTTCATTTAAATTAGCCGTGACCCCATGTAAATGAATTGCCGCTCGTACATCAGAATCAGAATCACGTTGCAAATACTCCCTAAGAAACGTCGGCCCAATGATTTCGACGTGAACGTAACCTACGCACAGCCCCATTCACGTACCACTTACGTAAACAACGTAAAATTTGACGGCTGTTCCGACGTCCATACCTTAACATTGGCTGCGCCTCATATAGTAGGGGTAACGTTACGCCAGACGTAAGCCTTAAGTAAACGGCGTAGCGGGCGCAAGTACGTTCGTGAATCGGCGTATCTAGCTCATTTACATATTCTACGCGTAAATCTACGGAAGCGCCCCTAGCGGCCAGCGTAAATATGCACCCTATATACGACGGCGTACTAACACTTACGTCGGTCGGAGGAAGCTGAAATTCAGGCGTATCTAGCTCCCTGAATAGCACGCATAGATACGATGGCGCATCTTCTAACCTACGC